>NW_022588344.1:0-17240 GCF_009834535.1 Camelus ferus | reverse complement strand
CGAGTTGGAGCTTAGTACCTCCCCATATATATGTATGGTAATATGTTTGCACCTGAAAAAGAAACCTTGTGTTCCAACAAGCTAGGTGAAGGACGGCTTTAACCACCACACTTATCTCTCAGAACTGAGAATGTGTGGAGAGACGTCGTTCATCTATCACAAAGGGAACGGGTTGCAGGAGAAACTTTACTCTGGATTCTCAGTCTGTTCTAGTGCCGGTTTGAAGATCCTACAGTTTTCACTGTAAACGAGTTGGAGCTTAGTACATACCCATATATATGTATGGAGTGGAGTTTGCAAATGAAAAGAACTTTGTGGTTCCCACCAAGCGTGAAGGACGGCTTGACACCAACTTATCTCTCAGAAATGAGCATGTGGAGAGCGTTCGTGCATAGCACAAAGGGTCGGGTTGAGGAGAAACTTTTACTGGTTTCTCAGTCTGTTCCTGGTGCGGTTTGAAGTTCCTGCAGTTTCACTGTAAAAACCGAGTTGGAGCTAGTACCTCTCCATATATATGTAGGATGGGACTTTCAACTGAAAAGAAACTTTGTGTTCCCAACAAGCTAGGTGAAGGACGGCTTTCACACACACTTATCTCTCAGAACTGAGCATGTGGAGAGACGTTCGTTCATCTAGCACAAAGGGAACGGGTTGCAGGAGAAACTTTTACTCTGGTTTCTCAGTCTGTTTCCTAGTGCCGGTTTGAAGTTCCTGCAGTTTTCACTGTAAAACAGAGTTGGAGCTAGTACCTCCCCATATATATGTATGGAGTGGAGTTTGCAACTGAAAAGAAACTTTGTGTTCCCAACAAGCTAGGTGAAGGACGGCTTTCACACACACTTATCTCTCAGAACTGAGCATGTGGAGAGACGTTCGTTCATCTAGCACAAAGGGAACGGGTTGCAGGAGAAACTTTTACTCTGGTTTCTCAGTCTGTTTCCTAGTGCCGGTTTGAAGTTCCTGCAGTTTTCACTGTAAAACCGAGTTGGAGCTAGTACCTCCCCATATATATGTATGGAGTGGAGTTTGCAACTGAAAAGAAACTTTGTGTTCCCAACAAGCTAGGTGAAGGACGGCTTTCACACACACTTATCTCTCAGAACTGAGCATGTGGAGAGACGTTCGTTCATCTAGCACAAAGGGAACGGGTTGCAGGAGAAACTTTTACTCTGGTTTCTCAGTCTGTTTCCTAGTGCCGGTTTGAAGTTCCTGCAGTTTTCACTGTAAAACCGAGTTGGAGCTAGTACCTCCCCATATATATGTATGGAGTGGAGTTTGCAACTGAAAAGAAACTTTGTGTTCCCAACAAGCTAGGTGAAGGACGGCTTTCACACACACTTATCTCTCAGAACTGAGCATGTGGAGAGACGTTCGTTCATCTAGCACAAAGGGAACGGGTTGCAGGAGAAACTTTTACTCTGGTTTCTCAGTCTGTTTCCTAGTGCCGGTTTGAAGTTCCTGCAGTTTTCACTGTAAAACCGAGTTGGAGCTAGTACCTCCCCATATATATGTATGGAGTGGAGTTTGCAACTGAAAAGAAACTTTGTGTTCCCAACAAGCTAGGTGAAGGACGGCTTTCACACACACTTATCTCTCAGAACTGAGCATGTGGAGAGACGTTCGTTCATCTAGCACAAAGGGAACGGGTTGCAGGAGAAACTTTTACTCTGGTTTCTCAGTCTGTTTCCTAGTGCCGGTTTGAAGTTCCTGCAGTTTTCACTGTAAAACCGAGTTGGAGCTAGTACCTCCCCATATATATGTATGGAGTGGAGTTTGCAACTGAAAAGAAACTTTGTGTTCCCAACAAGCTAGGTGAAGGACGGCTTTCACACACACTTATCTCTCAGAACTGAGCATGTGGAGAGACGTTCGTTCATCTAGCACAAAGGGAACGGGTTGCAGGAGAAACTTTTACTCTGGTTTCTCAGTCTGTTTCCTAGTGCCGGTTTGAAGTTCCTGCAGTTTTCACTGTAAAACCGAGTTGGAGCTAGTACCTCCCCATATATATGTATGGAGTGGAGTTTGCAACTGAAAAGAAACTTTGTGTTCCCAACAAGCTAGGTGAAGGACGGCTTTCACACACACTTATCTCTCAGAACTGAGCATGTGGAGAGACGTTCGTTCATCTAGCACAAAGGGAACGGGTTGCAGGAGAAACTTTTACTCTGGTTTCTCAGTCTGTTTCCTAGTGCCGGTTTGAAGTTCCTGCAGTTTTCACTGTAAAACCGAGTTGGAGCTAGTACCTCCCCATATATATGTATGGAGTGGAGTTTGCAACTGAAAAGAAACTTTGTGTTCCCAACAAGCTAGGTGAAGGACGGCTTTCACACACACTTATCTCTCAGAACTGAGCATGTGGAGAGACGTTCGTTCATCTAGCACAAAGGGAACGGGTTGCAGGAGAAACTTTTACTCTGGTTTCTCAGTCTGTTTCCTAGTGCCGGTTTGAAGTTCCTGCAGTTTTCACTGTAAAACCGAGTTGGAGCTAGTACCTCCCCATATATATGTATGGAGTGGAGTTTGCAACTGAAAAGAAACTTTGTGTTCCCAACAAGCTAGGTGAAGGACGGCTTTCACACACACTTATCTCTCAGAACTGAGCATGTGGAGAGACGTTCGTTCATCTAGCACAAAGGGAACGGGTTGCAGGAGAAACTTTTACTCTGGTTTCTCAGTCTGTTTCCTAGTGCCGGTTTGAAGTTCCTGCAGTTTTCACTGTAAAACCGAGTTGGAGCTAGTACCTCCCCATATATATGTATGGAGTGGAGTTTGCAACTGAAAAGAAACTTTGTGTTCCCAACAAGCTAGGTGAAGGACGGCTTTCACACACACTTATCTCTCAGAACTGAGCATGTGGAGAGACGTTCGTTCATCTAGCACAAAGGGAACGGGTTGCAGGAGAAACTTTTACTCTGGTTTCTCAGTCTGTTTCCTAGTGCCGGTTTGAAGTTCCTGCAGTTTTCACTGTAAAACCGAGTTGGAGCTAGTACCTCCCCATATATATGTATGGAGTGGAGTTTGCAACTGAAAAGAAACTTTGTGTTCCCAACAAGCTAGGTGAAGGACGGCTTTCACACACACTTATCTCTCAGAACTGAGCATGTGGAGAGACGTTCGTTCATCTAGCACAAAGGGAACGGGTTGCAGGAGAAACTTTTACTCTGGTTTCTCAGTCTGTTTCCTAGTGCCGGTTTGAAGTTCCTGCAGTTTTCACTGTAAAACCGAGTTGGAGCTAGTACCTCCCCATATATATGTATGGAGTGGAGTTTGCAACTGAAAAGAAACTTTGTGTTCCCAACAAGCTAGGTGAAGGACGGCTTTCACACACACTTATCTCTCAGAACTGAGCATGTGGAGAGACGTTCGTTCATCTAGCACAAAGGGAACGGGTTGCAGGAGAAACTTTTACTCTGGTTTCTCAGTCTGTTTCCTAGTGCCGGTTTGAAGTTCCTGCAGTTTTCACTGTAAAACCGAGTTGGAGCTAGTACCTCCCCATATATATGTATGGAGTGGAGTTTGCAACTGAAAAGAAACTTTGTGTTCCCAACAAGCTAGGTGAAGGACGGCTTTCACACACACTTATCTCTCAGAACTGAGCATGTGGAGAGACGTTCGTTCATCTAGCACAAAGGGAACGGGTTGCAGGAGAAACTTTTACTCTGGTTTCTCAGTCTGTTTCCTAGTGCCGGTTTGAAGTTCCTGCAGTTTTCACTGTAAAACCGAGTTGGAGCTAGTACCTCCCCATATATATGTATGGAGTGGAGTTTGCAACTGAAAAGAAACTTTGTGTTCCCAACAAGCTAGGTGAAGGACGGCTTTCACACACACTTATCTCTCAGAACTGAGCATGTGGAGAGACGTTCGTTCATCTAGCACAAAGGGAACGGGTTGCAGGAGAAACTTTTACTCTGGTTTCTCAGTCTGTTTCCTAGTGCCGGTTTGAAGTTCCTGCAGTTTTCACTGTAAAACCGAGTTGGAGCTAGTACCTCCCCATATATATGTATGGAGTGGAGTTTGCAACTGAAAAGAAACTTTGTGTTCCCAACAAGCTAGGTGAAGGACGGCTTTCACACACACTTATCTCTCAGAACTGAGCATGTGGAGAGACGTTCGTTCATCTAGCACAAAGGGAACGGGTTGCAGGAGAAACTTTTACTCTGGTTTCTCAGTCTGTTTCCTAGTGCCGGTTTGAAGTTCCTGCAGTTTTCACTGTAAAACCGAGTTGGAGCTAGTACCTCCCCATATATATGTATGGAGTGGAGTTTGCAACTGAAAAGAAACTTTGTGTTCCCAACAAGCTAGGTGAAGGACGGCTTTCACACACACTTATCTCTCAGAACTGAGCATGTGGAGAGACGTTCGTTCATCTAGCACAAAGGGAACGGGTTGCAGGAGAAACTTTTACTCTGGTTTCTCAGTCTGTTTCCTAGTGCCGGTTTGAAGTTCCTGCAGTTTTCACTGTAAAACCGAGTTGGAGCTAGTACCTCCCCATATATATGTATGGAGTGGAGTTTGCAACTGAAAAGAAACTTTGTGTTCCCAACAAGCTAGGTGAAGGACGGCTTTCACACACACTTATCTCTCAGAACTGAGCATGTGGAGAGACGTTCGTTCATCTAGCACAAAGGGAACGGGTTGCAGGAGAAACTTTTACTCTGGTTTCTCAGTCTGTTTCCTAGTGCCGGTTTGAAGTTCCTGCAGTTTTCACTGTAAAACCGAGTTGGAGCTAGTACCTCCCCATATATATGTATGGAGTGGAGTTTGCAACTGAAAAGAAACTTTGTGTTCCCAACAAGCTAGGTGAAGGACGGCTTTCACACACACTTATCTCTCAGAACTGAGCATGTGGAGAGACGTTCGTTCATCTAGCACAAAGGGAACGGGTTGCAGGAGAAACTTTTACTCTGGTTTCTCAGTCTGTTTCCTAGTGCCGGTTTGAAGTTCCTGCAGTTTTCACTGTAAAACCGAGTTGGAGCTAGTACCTCCCCATATATATGTATGGAGTGGAGTTTGCAACTGAAAAGAAACTTTGTGTTCCCAACAAGCTAGGTGAAGGACGGCTTTCACACACACTTATCTCTCAGAACTGAGCATGTGGAGAGACGTTCGTTCATCTAGCACAAAGGGAACGGGTTGCAGGAGAAACTTTTACTCTGGTTTCTCAGTCTGTTTCCTAGTGCCGGTTTGAAGTTCCTGCAGTTTTCACTGTAAAACCGAGTTGGAGCTAGTACCTCCCCATATATATGTATGGAGTGGAGTTTGCAACTGAAAAGAAACTTTGTGTTCCCAACAAGCTAGGTGAAGGACGGCTTTCACACACACTTATCTCTCAGAACTGAGCATGTGGAGAGACGTTCGTTCATCTAGCACAAAGGGAACGGGTTGCAGGAGAAACTTTTACTCTGGTTTCTCAGTCTGTTTCCTAGTGCCGGTTTGAAGTTCCTGCAGTTTTCACTGTAAAACCGAGTTGGAGCTAGTACCTCCCCATATATATGTATGGAGTGGAGTTTGCAACTGAAAAGAAACTTTGTGTTCCCAACAAGCTAGGTGAAGGACGGCTTTCACACACACTTATCTCTCAGAACTGAGCATGTGGAGAGACGTTCGTTCATCTAGCACAAAGGGAACGGGTTGCAGGAGAAACTTTTACTCTGGTTTCTCAGTCTGTTTCCTAGTGCCGGTTTGAAGTTCCTGCAGTTTTCACTGTAAAACCGAGTTGGAGCTAGTACCTCCCCATATATATGTATGGAGTGGAGTTTGCAACTGAAAAGAAACTTTGTGTTCCCAACAAGCTAGGTGAAGGACGGCTTTCACACACACTTATCTCTCAGAACTGAGCATGTGGAGAGACGTTCGTTCATCTAGCACAAAGGGAACGGGTTGCAGGAGAAACTTTTACTCTGGTTTCTCAGTCTGTTTCCTAGTGCCGGTTTGAAGTTCCTGCAGTTTTCACTGTAAAACCGAGTTGGAGCTAGTACCTCCCCATATATATGTATGGAGTGGAGTTTGCAACTGAAAAGAAACTTTGTGTTCCCAACAAGCTAGGTGAAGGACGGCTTTCACACACACTTATCTCTCAGAACTGAGCATGTGGAGAGACGTTCGTTCATCTAGCACAAAGGGAACGGGTTGCAGGAGAAACTTTTACTCTGGTTTCTCAGTCTGTTTCCTAGTGCCGGTTTGAAGTTCCTGCAGTTTTCACTGTAAAACCGAGTTGGAGCTAGTACCTCCCCATATATATGTATGGAGTGGAGTTTGCAACTGAAAAGAAACTTTGTGTTCCCAACAAGCTAGGTGAAGGACGGCTTTCACACACACTTATCTCTCAGAACTGAGCATGTGGAGAGACGTTCGTTCATCTAGCACAAAGGGAACGGGTTGCAGGAGAAACTTTTACTCTGGTTTCTCAGTCTGTTTCCTAGTGCCGGTTTGAAGTTCCTGCAGTTTTCACTGTAAAACCGAGTTGGAGCTAGTACCTCCCCATATATATGTATGGAGTGGAGTTTGCAACTGAAAAGAAACTTTGTGTTCCCAACAAGCTAGGTGAAGGACGGCTTTCACACACACTTATCTCTCAGAACTGAGCATGTGGAGAGACGTTCGTTCATCTAGCACAAAGGGAACGGGTTGCAGGAGAAACTTTTACTCTGGTTTCTCAGTCTGTTTCCTAGTGCCGGTTTGAAGTTCCTGCAGTTTTCACTGTAAAACCGAGTTGGAGCTAGTACCTCCCCATATATATGTATGGAGTGGAGTTTGCAACTGAAAAGAAACTTTGTGTTCCCAACAAGCTAGGTGAAGGACGGCTTTCACACACACTTATCTCTCAGAACTGAGCATGTGGAGAGACGTTCGTTCATCTAGCACAAAGGGAACGGGTTGCAGGAGAAACTTTTACTCTGGTTTCTCAGTCTGTTTCCTAGTGCCGGTTTGAAGTTCCTGCAGTTTTCACTGTAAAACCGAGTTGGAGCTAGTACCTCCCCATATATATGTATGGAGTGGAGTTTGCAACTGAAAAGAAACTTTGTGTTCCCAACAAGCTAGGTGAAGGACGGCTTTCACACACACTTATCTCTCAGAACTGAGCATGTGGAGAGACGTTCGTTCATCTAGCACAAAGGGAACGGGTTGCAGGAGAAACTTTTACTCTGGTTTCTCAGTCTGTTTCCTAGTGCCGGTTTGAAGTTCCTGCAGTTTTCACTGTAAAACCGAGTTGGAGCTAGTACCTCCCCATATATATGTATGGAGTGGAGTTTGCAACTGAAAAGAAACTTTGTGTTCCCAACAAGCTAGGTGAAGGACGGCTTTCACACACACTTATCTCTCAGAACTGAGCATGTGGAGAGACGTTCGTTCATCTAGCACAAAGGGAACGGGTTGCAGGAGAAACTTTTACTCTGGTTTCTCAGTCTGTTTCCTAGTGCCGGTTTGAAGTTCCTGCAGTTTTCACTGTAAAACCGAGTTGGAGCTAGTACCTCCCCATATATATGTATGGAGTGGAGTTTGCAACTGAAAAGAAACTTTGTGTTCCCAACAAGCTAGGTGAAGGACGGCTTTCACACACACTTATCTCTCAGAACTGAGCATGTGGAGAGACGTTCGTTCATCTAGCACAAAGGGAACGGGTTGCAGGAGAAACTTTTACTCTGGTTTCTCAGTCTGTTTCCTAGTGCCGGTTTGAAGTTCCTGCAGTTTTCACTGTAAAACCGAGTTGGAGCTAGTACCTCCCCATATATATGTATGGAGTGGAGTTTGCAACTGAAAAGAAACTTTGTGTTCCCAACAAGCTAGGTGAAGGACGGCTTTCACACACACTTATCTCTCAGAACTGAGCATGTGGAGAGACGTTCGTTCATCTAGCACAAAGGGAACGGGTTGCAGGAGAAACTTTTACTCTGGTTTCTCAGTCTGTTTCCTAGTGCCGGTTTGAAGTTCCTGCAGTTTTCACTGTAAAACCGAGTTGGAGCTAGTACCTCCCCATATATATGTATGGAGTGGAGTTTGCAACTGAAAAGAAACTTTGTGTTCCCAACAAGCTAGGTGAAGGACGGCTTTCACACACACTTATCTCTCAGAACTGAGCATGTGGAGAGACGTTCGTTCATCTAGCACAAAGGGAACGGGTTGCAGGAGAAACTTTTACTCTGGTTTCTCAGTCTGTTTCCTAGTGCCGGTTTGAAGTTCCTGCAGTTTTCACTGTAAAACCGAGTTGGAGCTAGTACCTCCCCATATATATGTATGGAGTGGAGTTTGCAACTGAAAAGAAACTTTGTGTTCCCAACAAGCTAGGTGAAGGACGGCTTTCACACACACTTATCTCTCAGAACTGAGCATGTGGAGAGACGTTCGTTCATCTAGCACAAAGGGAACGGGTTGCAGGAGAAACTTTTACTCTGGTTTCTCAGTCTGTTTCCTAGTGCCGGTTTGAAGTTCCTGCAGTTTTCACTGTAAAACCGAGTTGGAGCTAGTACCTCCCCATATATATGTATGGAGTGGAGTTTGCAACTGAAAAGAAACTTTGTGTTCCCAACAAGCTAGGTGAAGGACGGCTTTCACACACACTTATCTCTCAGAACTGAGCATGTGGAGAGACGTTCGTTCATCTAGCACAAAGGGAACGGGTTGCAGGAGAAACTTTTACTCTGGTTTCTCAGTCTGTTTCCTAGTGCCGGTTTGAAGTTCCTGCAGTTTTCACTGTAAAACCGAGTTGGAGCTAGTACCTCCCCATATATATGTATGGAGTGGAGTTTGCAACTGAAAAGAAACTTTGTGTTCCCAACAAGCTAGGTGAAGGACGGCTTTCACACACACTTATCTCTCAGAACTGAGCATGTGGAGAGACGTTCGTTCATCTAGCACAAAGGGAACGGGTTGCAGGAGAAACTTTTACTCTGGTTTCTCAGTCTGTTTCCTAGTGCCGGTTTGAAGTTCCTGCAGTTTTCACTGTAAAACCGAGTTGGAGCTAGTACCTCCCCATATATATGTATGGAGTGGAGTTTGCAACTGAAAAGAAACTTTGTGTTCCCAACAAGCTAGGTGAAGGACGGCTTTCACACACACTTATCTCTCAGAACTGAGCATGTGGAGAGACGTTCGTTCATCTAGCACAAAGGGAACGGGTTGCAGGAGAAACTTTTACTCTGGTTTCTCAGTCTGTTTCCTAGTGCCGGTTTGAAGTTCCTGCAGTTTTCACTGTAAAACCGAGTTGGAGCTAGTACCTCCCCATATATATGTATGGAGTGGAGTTTGCAACTGAAAAGAAACTTTGTGTTCCCAACAAGCTAGGTGAAGGACGGCTTTCACACACACTTATCTCTCAGAACTGAGCATGTGGAGAGACGTTCGTTCATCTAGCACAAAGGGAACGGGTTGCAGGAGAAACTTTTACTCTGGTTTCTCAGTCTGTTTCCTAGTGCCGGTTTGAAGTTCCTGCAGTTTTCACTGTAAAACCGAGTTGGAGCTAGTACCTCCCCATATATATGTATGGAGTGGAGTTTGCAACTGAAAAGAAACTTTGTGTTCCCAACAAGCTAGGTGAAGGACGGCTTTCACACACACTTATCTCTCAGAACTGAGCATGTGGAGAGACGTTCGTTCATCTAGCACAAAGGGAACGGGTTGCAGGAGAAACTTTTACTCTGGTTTCTCAGTCTGTTTCCTAGTGCCGGTTTGAAGTTCCTGCAGTTTTCACTGTAAAACCGAGTTGGAGCTAGTACCTCCCCATATATATGTATGGAGTGGAGTTTGCAACTGAAAAGAAACTTTGTGTTCCCAACAAGCTAGGTGAAGGACGGCTTTCACACACACTTATCTCTCAGAACTGAGCATGTGGAGAGACGTTCGTTCATCTAGCACAAAGGGAACGGGTTGCAGGAGAAACTTTTACTCTGGTTTCTCAGTCTGTTTCCTAGTGCCGGTTTGAAGTTCCTGCAGTTTTCACTGTAAAACCGAGTTGGAGCTAGTACCTCCCCATATATATGTATGGAGTGGAGTTTGCAACTGAAAAGAAACTTTGTGTTCCCAACAAGCTAGGTGAAGGACGGCTTTCACACACACTTATCTCTCAGAACTGAGCATGTGGAGAGACGTTCGTTCATCTAGCACAAAGGGAACGGGTTGCAGGAGAAACTTTTACTCTGGTTTCTCAGTCTGTTTCCTAGTGCCGGTTTGAAGTTCCTGCAGTTTTCACTGTAAAACCGAGTTGGAGCTAGTACCTCCCCATATATATGTATGGAGTGGAGTTTGCAACTGAAAAGAAACTTTGTGTTCCCAACAAGCTAGGTGAAGGACGGCTTTCACACACACTTATCTCTCAGAACTGAGCATGTGGAGAGACGTTCGTTCATCTAGCACAAAGGGAACGGGTTGCAGGAGAAACTTTTACTCTGGTTTCTCAGTCTGTTTCCTAGTGCCGGTTTGAAGTTCCTGCAGTTTTCACTGTAAAACCGAGTTGGAGCTAGTACCTCCCCATATATATGTATGGAGTGGAGTTTGCAACTGAAAAGAAACTTTGTGTTCCCAACAAGCTAGGTGAAGGACGGCTTTCACACACACTTATCTCTCAGAACTGAGCATGTGGAGAGACGTTCGTTCATCTAGCACAAAGGGAACGGGTTGCAGGAGAAACTTTTACTCTGGTTTCTCAGTCTGTTTCCTAGTGCCGGTTTGAAGTTCCTGCAGTTTTCACTGTAAAACCGAGTTGGAGCTAGTACCTCCCCATATATATGTATGGAGTGGAGTTTGCAACTGAAAAGAAACTTTGTGTTCCCAACAAGCTAGGTGAAGGACGGCTTTCACACACACTTATCTCTCAGAACTGAGCATGTGGAGAGACGTTCGTTCATCTAGCACAAAGGGAACGGGTTGCAGGAGAAACTTTTACTCTGGTTTCTCAGTCTGTTTCCTAGTGCCGGTTTGAAGTTCCTGCAGTTTTCACTGTAAAACCGAGTTGGAGCTAGTACCTCCCCATATATATGTATGGAGTGGAGTTTGCAACTGAAAAGAAACTTTGTGTTCCCAACAAGCTAGGTGAAGGACGGCTTTCACACACACTTATCTCTCAGAACTGAGCATGTGGAGAGACGTTCGTTCATCTAGCACAAAGGGAACGGGTTGCAGGAGAAACTTTTACTCTGGTTTCTCAGTCTGTTTCCTAGTGCCGGTTTGAAGTTCCTGCAGTTTTCACTGTAAAACCGAGTTGGAGCTAGTACCTCCCCATATATATGTATGGAGTGGAGTTTGCAACTGAAAAGAAACTTTGTGTTCCCAACAAGCTAGGTGAAGGACGGCTTTCACACACACTTATCTCTCAGAACTGAGCATGTGGAGAGACGTTCGTTCATCTAGCACAAAGGGAACGGGTTGCAGGAGAAACTTTTACTCTGGTTTCTCAGTCTGTTTCCTAGTGCCGGTTTGAAGTTCCTGCAGTTTTCACTGTAAAACCGAGTTGGAGCTAGTACCTCCCCATATATATGTATGGAGTGGAGTTTGCAACTGAAAAGAAACTTTGTGTTCCCAACAAGCTAGGTGAAGGACGGCTTTCACACACACTTATCTCTCAGAACTGAGCATGTGGAGAGACGTTCGTTCATCTAGCACAAAGGGAACGGGTTGCAGGAGAAACTTTTACTCTGGTTTCTCAGTCTGTTTCCTAGTGCCGGTTTGAAGTTCCTGCAGTTTTCACTGTAAAACCGAGTTGGAGCTAGTACCTCCCCATATATATGTATGGAGTGGAGTTTGCAACTGAAAAGAAACTTTGTGTTCCCAACAAGCTAGGTGAAGGACGGCTTTCACACACACTTATCTCTCAGAACTGAGCATGTGGAGAGACGTTCGTTCATCTAGCACAAAGGGAACGGGTTGCAGGAGAAACTTTTACTCTGGTTTCTCAGTCTGTTTCCTAGTGCCGGTTTGAAGTTCCTGCAGTTTTCACTGTAAAACCGAGTTGGAGCTAGTACCTCCCCATATATATGTATGGAGTGGAGTTTGCAACTGAAAAGAAACTTTGTGTTCCCAACAAGCTAGGTGAAGGACGGCTTTCACACACACTTATCTCTCAGAACTGAGCATGTGGAGAGACGTTCGTTCATCTAGCACAAAGGGAACGGGTTGCAGGAGAAACTTTTACTCTGGTTTCTCAGTCTGTTTCCTAGTGCCGGTTTGAAGTTCCTGCAGTTTTCACTGTAAAACCGAGTTGGAGCTAGTACCTCCCCATATATATGTATGGAGTGGAGTTTGCAACTGAAAAGAAACTTTGTGTTCCCAACAAGCTAGGTGAAGGACGGCTTTCACACACACTTATCTCTCAGAACTGAGCATGTGGAGAGACGTTCGTTCATCTAGCACAAAGGGAACGGGTTGCAGGAGAAACTTTTACTCTGGTTTCTCAGTCTGTTTCCTAGTGCCGGTTTGAAGTTCCTGCAGTTTTCACTGTAAAACCGAGTTGGAGCTAGTACCTCCCCATATATATGTATGGAGTGGAGTTTGCAACTGAAAAGAAACTTTGTGTTCCCAACAAGCTAGGTGAAGGACGGCTTTCACACACACTTATCTCTCAGAACTGAGCATGTGGAGAGACGTTCGTTCATCTAGCACAAAGGGAACGGGTTGCAGGAGAAACTTTTACTCTGGTTTCTCAGTCTGTTTCCTAGTGCCGGTTTGAAGTTCCTGCAGTTTTCACTGTAAAACCGAGTTGGAGCTAGTACCTCCCCATATATATGTATGGAGTGGAGTTTGCAACTGAAAAGAAACTTTGTGTTCCCAACAAGCTAGGTGAAGGACGGCTTTCACACACACTTATCTCTCAGAACTGAGCATGTGGAGAGACGTTCGTTCATCTAGCACAAAGGGAACGGGTTGCAGGAGAAACTTTTACTCTGGTTTCTCAGTCTGTTTCCTAGTGCCGGTTTGAAGTTCCTGCAGTTTTCACTGTAAAACCGAGTTGGAGCTAGTACCTCCCCATATATATGTATGGAGTGGAGTTTGCAACTGAAAAGAAACTTTGTGTTCCCAACAAGCTAGGTGAAGGACGGCTTTCACACACACTTATCTCTCAGAACTGAGCATGTGGAGAGACGTTCGTTCATCTAGCACAAAGGGAACGGGTTGCAGGAGAAACTTTTACTCTGGTTTCTCAGTCTGTTTCCTAGTGCCGGTTTGAAGTTCCTGCAGTTTTCACTGTAAAACCGAGTTGGAGCTAGTACCTCCCCATATATATGTATGGAGTGGAGTTTGCAACTGAAAAGAAACTTTGTGTTCCCAACAAGCTAGGTGAAGGACGGCTTTCACACACACTTATCTCTCAGAACTGAGCATGTGGAGAGACGTTCGTTCATCTAGCACAAAGGGAACGGGTTGCAGGAGAAACTTTTACTCTGGTTTCTCAGTCTGTTTCCTAGTGCCGGTTTGAAGTTCCTGCAGTTTTCACTGTAAAACCGAGTTGGAGCTAGTACCTCCCCATATATATGTATGGAGTGGAGTTTGCAACTGAAAAGAAACTTTGTGTTCCCAACAAGCTAGGTGAAGGACGGCTTTCACACACACTTATCTCTCAGAACTGAGCATGTGGAGAGACGTTCGTTCATCTAGCACAAAGGGAACGGGTTGCAGGAGAAACTTTTACTCTGGTTTCTCAGTCTGTTTCCTAGTGCCGGTTTGAAGTTCCTGCAGTTTTCACTGTAAAACCGAGTTGGAGCTAGTACCTCCCCATATATATGTATGGAGTGGAGTTTGCAACTGAAAAGAAACTTTGTGTTCCCAACAAGCTAGGTGAAGGACGGCTTTCACACACACTTATCTCTCAGAACTGAGCATGTGGAGAGACGTTCGTTCATCTAGCACAAAGGGAACGGGTTGCAGGAGAAACTTTTACTCTGGTTTCTCAGTCTGTTTCCTAGTGCCGGTTTGAAGTTCCTGCAGTTTTCACTGTAAAACCGAGTTGGAGCTAGTACCTCCCCATATATATGTATGGAGTGGAGTTTGCAACTGAAAAGAAACTTTGTGTTCCCAACAAGCTAGGTGAAGGACGGCTTTCACACACACTTATCTCTCAGAACTGAGCATGTGGAGAGACGTTCGTTCATCTAGCACAAAGGGAACGGGTTGCAGGAGAAACTTTTACTCTGGTTTCTCAGTCTGTTTCCTAGTGCCGGTTTGAAGTTCCTGCAGTTTTCACTGTAAAACCGAGTTGGAGCTAGTACCTCCCCATATATATGTATGGAGTGGAGTTTGCAACTGAAAAGAAACTTTGTGTTCCCAACAAGCTAGGTGAAGGACGGCTTTCACACACACTTATCTCTCAGAACTGAGCATGTGGAGAGACGTTCGTTCATCTAGCACAAAGGGAACGGGTTGCAGGAGAAACTTTTACTCTGGTTTCTCAGTCTGTTTCCTAGTGCCGGTTTGAAGTTCCTGCAGTTTTCACTGTAAAACCGAGTTGGAGCTAGTACCTCCCCATATATATGTATGGAGTGGAGTTTGCAACTGAAAAGAAACTTTGTGTTCCCAACAAGCTAGGTGAAGGACGGCTTTCACACACACTTATCTCTCAGAACTGAGCATGTGGAGAGACGTTCGTTCATCTAGCACAAAGGGAACGGGTTGCAGGAGAAACTTTTACTCTGGTTTCTCAGTCTGTTTCCTAGTGCCGGTTTGAAGTTCCTGCAGTTTTCACTGTAAAACCGAGTTGGAGCTAGTACCTCCCCATATATATGTATGGAGTGGAGTTTGCAACTGAAAAGAAACTTTGTGTTCCCAACAAGCTAGGTGAAGGACGGCTTTCACACACACTTATCTCTCAGAACTGAGCATGTGGAGAGACGTTCGTTCATCTAGCACAAAGGGAACGGGTTGCAGGAGAAACTTTTACTCTGGTTTCTCAGTCTGTTTCCTAGTGCCGGTTTGAAGTTCCTGCAGTTTTCACTGTAAAACCGAGTTGGAGCTAGTACCTCCCCATATATATGTATGGAGTGGAGTTTGCAACTGAAAAGAAACTTTGTGTTCCCAACAAGCTAGGTGAAGGACGGCTTTCACACACACTTATCTCTCAGAACTGAGCATGTGGAGAGACGTTCGTTCATCTAGCACAAAGGGAACGGGTTGCAGGAGAAACTTTTACTCTGGTTTCTCAGTCTGTTTCCTAGTGCCGGTTTGAAGTTCCTGCAGTTTTCACTGTAAAACCGAGTTGGAGCTAGTACCTCCCCATATATATGTATGGAGTGGAGTTTGCAACTGAAAAGAAACTTTGTGTTCCCAACAAGCTAGGTGAAGGACGGCTTTCACACACACTTATCTCTCAGAACTGAGCATGTGGAGAGACGTTCGTTCATCTAGCACAAAGGGAACGGGTTGCAGGAGAAACTTTTACTCTGGTTTCTCAGTCTGTTTCCTAGTGCCGGTTTGAAGTTCCTGCAGTTTTCACTGTAAAACCGAGTTGGAGCTAGTACCTCCCCATATATATGTATGGAGTGGAGTTTGCAACTGAAAAGAAACTTTGTGTTCCCAACAAGCTAGGTGAAGGACGGCTTTCACACACACTTATCTCTCAGAACTGAGCATGTGGAGAGACGTTCGTTCATCTAGCACAAAGGGAACGGGTTGCAGGAGAAACTTTTACTCTGGTTTCTCAGTCTGTTTCCTAGTGCCGGTTTGAAGTTCCTGCAGTTTTCACTGTAAAACCGAGTTGGAGCTAGTACCTCCCCATATATATGTATGGAGTGGAGTTTGCAACTGAAAAGAAACTTTGTGTTCCCAACAAGCTAGGTGAAGGACGGCTTTCACACACACTTATCTCTCAGAACTGAGCATGTGGAGAGACGTTCGTTCATCTAGCACAAAGGGAACGGGTTGCAGGAGAAACTTTTACTCTGGTTTCTCAGTCTGTTTCCTAGTGCCGGTTTGAAGTTCCTGCAGTTTTCACTGTAAAACCGAGTTGGAGCTAGTACCTCCCCATATATATGTATGGAGTGGAGTTTGCAACTGAAAAGAAACTTTGTGTTCCCAACAAGCTAGGTGAAGGACGGCTTTCACACACACTTATCTCTCAGAACTGAGCATGTGGAGAGACGTTCGTTCATCTAGCACAAAGGGAACGGGTTGCAGGAGAAACTTTTACTCTGGTTTCTCAGTCTGTTTCCTAGTGCCGGTTTGAAGTTCCTGCAGTTTTCACTGTAAAACCGAGTTGGAGCTAGTACCTCCCCATATATATGTATGGAGTGGAGTTTGCAACTGAAAAGAAACTTTGTGTTCCCAACAAGCTAGGTGAAGGACGGCTTTCACACACACTTATCTCTCAGAACTGAGCATGTGGAGAGACGTTCGTTCATCTAGCACAAAGGGAACGGGTTGCAGGAGAAACTTTTACTCTGGTTTCTCAGTCTGTTTCCTAGTGCCGGTTTGAAGTTCCTGCAGTTTTCACTGTAAAACCGAGTTGGAGCTAGTACCTCCCCATATATATGTATGGAGTGGAGTTTGCAACTGAAAAGAAACTTTGTGTTCCCAACAAGCTAGGTGAAGGACGGCTTTCACACACACTTATCTCTCAGAACTGAGCATGTGGAGAGACGTTCGTTCATCTAGCACAAAGGGAACGGGTTGCAGGAGAAACTTTTACTCTGGTTTCTCAGTCTGTTTCCTAGTGCCGGTTTGAAGTTCCTGCAGTTTTCACTGTAAAACCGAGTTGGAGCTAGTACCTCCCCATATATATGTATGGAGTGGAGTTTGCAACTGAAAAGAAACTTTGTGTTCCCAACAAGCTAGGTGAAGGACGGCTTTCACACACACTTATCTCTCAGAACTGAGCATGTGGAGAGACGTTCGTTCATCTAGCACAAAGGGAACGGGTTGCAGGAGAAACTTTTACTCTGGTTTCTCAGTCTGTTTCCTAGTGCCGGTTTGAAGTTCCTGCAGTTTTCACTGTAAAACCGAGTTGGAGCTAGTACCTCCCCATATATATGTATGGAGTGGAGTTTGCAACTGAAAAGAAACTTTGTGTTCCCAACAAGCTAGGTGAAGGACGGCTTTCACACACACTTATCTCTCAGAACTGAGCATGTGGAGAGACGTTCGTTCATCTAGCACAAAGGGAACGGGTTGCAGGAGAAACTTTTACTCTGGTTTCTCAGTCTGTTTCCTAGTGCCGGTTTGAAGTTCCTGCAGTTTTCACTGTAAAACCGAGTTGGAGCTAGTACCTCCCCATATATATGTATGGAGTGGATGTTTGCAACTGAAAGAAACTTTGTGATCCC
>NW_022588343.1:0-17244 GCF_009834535.1 Camelus ferus | reverse complement strand
TCTCAAACTGCTGAATTCTTTTCAGGTTTGCCAGTCAGTGAAATTCCCTAGCTCTGCCTTGTTATAAACGGCGGTCATTTGGCATAGGCTAACCTAGATTGCAGCTTTTTCTCCTTCAGATATGTCTGTCCTTGGCACTCCTCCCCGTGCTGCAAATTTTTCTGCCGAGTTATCAGCTGAATCCCCTCTGGAGTTCTGTTGTGAATAAGTTGCTTTCCTCGAGGTGCATTTTACATCACTGGGATGATCATGAACTTTGTTTAATTTGAATTCTACAGCTGCTTGTTGTCTATTGGGATTCCACCTCTTTTGGACGCTGTGTACTTCCTGATGTATAGTAGATCCTTTCTTGGCATTCAGCAAGTTTCATTCTGATTTTTCTAAAAATTCCTTTTCAGAATTTTTTATTTATCTCGTTCTTTCTCCATTTGGGAATCCTATGAGTCCTATTCTTACCTGCTTTTTCTTAACCCAGGATTCACAGTGACGTTAGCGTTGGTTTGCACTTGCTTTTCTGTGTCTTCTTCTCATCTAGGGATTTCTGTTCCCCTGTCCTCACAGTCATTCACGAGTCCCTCTGCATTATGTAGTCTGTTTAGGATTGACTTTAGCCCAGTTTTTATCTCGTCCATTGAGTTTTCTGATATTATTGGGTTCTTCTTTATAGTTTCTCTTCCCTTTTTCTGATATTCTGCCTTTTGTGATTCTGAGGCACTGTTGTTCATCAGTGATCTCCTCAACCCATTTTCAGAGCTTGCTCTGGTATCGTTTTGCCGTCTAGTTGTTTGAAAGCTTATTTTTTGGGCCTTCAATCTCTTTGGAACTGTAAATGGTACTTCCAGTTTCTTTTATTCTATTTCTTTACTCTGCTGGTCAAGTACTATCAGGTATCTAATATAGAATTATAGCGATTGGTTAAATACAAACTTTAGACCATTTGGTGTACGCAATTCCATGGTATTTCTGTGAGGACAATTTTCCCTAAATCTTGATGCCATGCCCTGTTCATGTGTGTGTTGTCTGGTATATCTCTAAATCCTGGTGTTGCCTTTGTTGTGATGAACACACCATACTCTTTCAGTTAGTAGAAACTCATTTTTATTACCTAATCTCAGAATTCTGAAAGGGGCACAGGGCACTTCCTCTAGTGGAAATGAACTTCTATAGGTTTTCAGCTCTCGCAGGTCTTCTGTATTTCATTTTTGAAGTGTCTCCAAAACAGCCAACTTAGAGTGCGCTTGTTACTTTTCTACTGCCATGGGATGTCCCAATGTTACCAGTTCTTCCCAGAGCTTCTCTGTCTAGAGAAACACCAGTGGAAGTATATGTATGGATGTCATACTTCAGGGCCTGCTGGGATGATCCCTCAAACCGACCTCTGTGTCCTCGTTGCAGTACGCTCTCAGTGACGTCCAAAATGAAGCATTTGCATTTGAGTTATAATGCTGTAAGTAATGCTTCATCTTCTCATGCTGTGGACTTTGACCACTCTTCCTAGTTCTCTCATTCTTGAGTCATGGGTTTACGAAGGGCAACACAGAGCTTTTCCGCAATCCTCTGCCTCAAACCAGACTGTAATCCCAATCCAGTTATGAATGTAGCAGATCCTAAATCTTTTAATACTGATTTCAATCCCAACGCCCCCTGGAATCCTCAGTCCAGTTGCATGATACCTCTGTTTGAGCCCCACACGTGCTCTATGGGTAAAATATCAAATTGGACCCTGGTCCTGCAGATGCAGTGGATGTGGCCATAGGACATATCGGTAATCTCAACCTCACGCGCTAGTGCGGTTGCTGTCTCACTGAGGTCACTGTTCTCTTTGGTCTCATGAAGGTACCCACCAAAACCCACAACGCACTCTAGATCCCTGAGTTCTGCGAGAGCCATCATCCGTAGCCCTATCCCTCTTTTTCCTCTGCCTGTGCTAGCTCAGATTTCGCAGCTCAGATCTTGGCCTCAGATTCAAATTTGGGGATGTTTTGTGCTGATTTCTTTGAGTTCTGTCAGGTAAGCATCTGCTGTGCACTCTTCTAACAATCAGCGCATCTCCTTCAAACCCATTCCTGCTGCCCGCTTTAGAGTGTGCGTCCAAGGATAACAGAGTTTCATCTTTGATGCTCCATTACCAGAGGTCATATCCTGCACTGGTTTCCATTCTCTACTTTGCCTTCTCCTGCTTCCAGGTTTTCTGAGGCCTCATCCTGTCTTTGTATGTAGCAGTCCACTCTTCGGCAAATGTCCTGTGCCATGGGCTATGTGAGTGGATGTTTACAATTCTCTGAGTATGGCAGCGAGTGAGAGCAGTTTGCACTTGTTCTCTGCTTATTGGTTATCGATAAATCAACACTTTTCACATATAATTCACAGAAATTGGATATTTGTTTAGCATCGTTTTCTTTACAGCAATGGTCGGAGTGAATTTTCCGAAGACTCCGGCTTTGAGATTATTTTCATAAGGCAGTTGCAGTCTTTAAGAAGATTAATAGTATCGATTTACATGTTTTGGTATTTATATGAAAGTGAAGTTAGTTTTTGAAAATTCCCAAATCAACCTAGAAGCCAGAATTGTCAATTTCTGTAACATTTTGTCAGCTCTAAGGAAAAATCAGACAGACCCAATGTAAAATAGCAGTCAAAATGTTTGGAGGGGACATGTCAACGCTTTTCTGTTGAATCCTCCAAAACATTACGAAGAATGAAATAGCTACTGAAACCATGAAATAACCCCCAACCTGGGTTTCCCTTGTGCACGTGGTGCCCTTTACTCACAATGACACATACTAGGCAATGTTGGCATTTCAAGGGGTAACATTCCTCTCTAGGAATATACAGGAAAATTTAAACAGAATATATATATTTAGGCTTGATTCCAAATAACCTAGAGGCATTTAACTATGAGAAACCTGCTCTAGCTATGCTAGTCTATAGAGAAACAGGTGTTCTTCTATTAGTGCTGAGAACGTTTAATCATCCAATCATGTTGGGTAAAGCAATTTAACACAACCAAATCTGCACCTCCAAGATATAGTGCACCCTGGGCTTGAAGGAAGTGAAAGACGGTCCACATAACCTGTGACTTTAATGTGTTTGGCGACTTTTAATGTTCAGTTCACTATGTGACTTCTAATATTTTCCTGTACTGTCATGAAAAATTGAGGCCTAATACATATTCAAGTTCAGTCAAAGATTCCCCTCACTTACCACCCTTCCTTCAGCCCAAAGAATACATAAACACAGCATTTGCTGAATCTAGGGGTAGGTCATCCTTTCTTTGTGTGAGCTTTGAATTCAATCCTATCTATTTTAGGCGAGAGTATTTGACCTTTAAGGTTTTCACTGTTGTTCACCGAGTGTGAATGAGGAGGAATTCTGATTCTAGGAGGGGCTTGCTCTGCTCCTACTGGCTTCATTTCAGCTCAGGTTCTGATCCTTTGAAATGGATGCCTGAGTGGAGTGGAGGGAAGAGCATGTGATTGATAGCTAGGCCCAAACCTGGGTATAGGCTTACCTGGGCTTGGTGCATTTTGGTCTGAATGACACGTAACTGCCCCTTGGGATGTGTGGAATCTCATGACCTCTTCTAAGAATATGAGAGCTTTTATCACCTCTGCCATCTCTTCTCTTTTAGACATCAGGAATCTTGGACCCATTCTTGGAGCAGAGAATCGAGTAACTTTCTCAAGGGCACGTTGACACTCCGTATGTTTCTGCCAGTGTCAGCGAGGTTGAGTAGGTCTCATGAATTTCTTTCGAGCCTGGTATGCTCTAGAGATGTCTCCATGCCAGTATTCTCCATTGTAGCAGAACAAATCTCATCAATGTGTTCGCACGTCTCCTCAATACGTGCAGCCAGCTTTTTTGTCAACTTCTCTTCGTGTCTCCCAGAAAGTCGACGTCAACTGGAATGGGCAAGTCTGAAAGTAACTCGGAGCCTCACCAGTAAGCTGATGACAGGCAGATCTTCCACTGTCTGCCCTTTCAGTTTCTGAAAACTGACCCGTGATCTCAGGTCTTTTGGCAGCATCATTATCTCCAACTTACACAGCTTCCCGAACAAAATACATAAACCAGACTCCACATACGGCTGCGTCCCTTCCATCACAGTGATCCACCCACAGAATTCTGCCCAGTTACCTTGGATCCACAAGCCACAACAACCCTCGTGGTACACACCATCATTACACCTGGAATCCAACCGGTAACTGCTATCCACATTGGTTGATACCTCAAGTCAGTGATGGGGGAGAGGCTGCATTAGACGAGAGTTTCCTAAGGGAAATATGATTCTATCCACAAGGGTCCCATGGTCCTTTTCTCTTCCCTCTTTCCTTTTGTTCATGTCTGTATACACAGTACAAATGGAGGGAAGTGTGTCCATGTTCAGTTTATGGATTCACACCTCTTTAAACTTTCTAACATTTCACATTACACAGAGACCCACTCAAGGAAACTCATGTTTGTGTAATATCCATTCACCCAGATTACATATCCGTCTGTTGATTTCTGCTGAAAAACCCACACTCTCAGTACATGGATTCATTTATTTCATGGGGGCTGAAATACCTAGAAATTAAACCAATCCCAACGTGAAATTTCCTGTCTGTCTCTTTTGCTCTTAGTACAGATTTGCAGAGCTACTTGTTTTTGTTATAGGCTTATGCCATTTCTTCTCTACGTAGGGTAGAATATGGCATTCATTCATTCTGTTGGAAGACTTGTAAGTCTATGTCCCGTTCTATGACCCACTCTTATTCAAAACCGTCATTTGGGTTGGGTCACGATATGCCCTTCTGGATCAGTATCTATGAATAGTAATGCTCGTGTCTGTTTTCTGAATACAATTGTGTTGAGTACATGCTAGCCGCGTTACTGGATCGATGAATGCTGAACGATCTTGACATCACTTTGAGTACTTTGTTTTGAATAATCATGGTTGTTTGGTATTGTCAGCCAACTGTAAAGTTTTTCTTGTATGTTTGTTTATTTGATTGTTTTTTTGATTTGCAAAAACATTAGGCCGTGCATCTCTCCTTTTGCTTCATACAGACAGTCATGTAAGCTGATTCACTTAATATAGTGCTTAAAATCACCTATGATTTTCTGCTACCCTCTCCCAAATTTAAGATTTTTATGTCCTCCTTGCCTTCTTCTTCTTTCTTCTTTGCAACTCAGGCTCTTCTTGCATTTCCAGTAATGGTTTTGTTACTTCCATTTTATCTTGCTACTTTTCTACTCAGGTTAGGTTTCTCAATTTTTGTTTTAGGATCAGTCTCAAACTGCTGAATTCTTTTAAAGTTTGCCGGTCAGTGAAATTCCCTAGCTCTGCCGTTGTTATAAACGGCCGTTATTTATCATAGGCTACCCTAGATTGCAGCTTTTTCTCATTTAGGATATGGTCTATGTCCTGGCACTCCTCCCCGTGCTGCAAAATTTCTGCCGAGATATCAGCTGAAACCCCTCTGGAGGTTCTGTTGTGACTAAGTTGCTTTCCTCAAGGTGCATTTTACATCACGGGGATGATCATGAACTTTGCTTATTTGAATTCTACAGCTGTTTTTGGTCTATTGTGATTCCACCTACTTTGGACACTGTGTACTTACTGAATTCGTATTGATGATCCTTTCTTGGCTTTCAGCAAGTTTCATTCTGAGGTTTCTACAACTTCCTTTTCAGAAATTTTTATTTTAGCTCTTGCTTTTCCATTTGGGACTCCTATGAGTCCTACCCTTACCTGCATTTTCTTAACCCAGGATTCAACAGTGATGTTTGCATTGGTTTGCACTTGCTTTTCTGTGTCTTCTTCTGATCGAGGGATTTCTGTTCCCCTGTCCTCACAGTCATTCACGAGTCCTCTGCATTATGTAGTCTGATTAGGATTGACTTTAGGCCAGTTATTATGTCATACATTGAGTTTTCTGATATTATTGGGTTCTTCTTTAGAGTTTCTCTTCCCCTTTTCTGGTATTCTGCCTTTTGTGATTCTGATGAACTGTTGTTCATTAGTGTTTTCTTCACCTCCATTTTCAAAGCTTGCTCTGGTACCGTTTTGCCGTCTAGTTGTTTGAAAGCTTATTTTTTGGGCCTTCAATCTCTTTGGAACTGAAAATGGTACTTCCTGTTTTTCTAATGTACTTCTTTTACTCTGCTGTTCAAGTTCAATCAGGTATCTCTTATAGACTTATAGGGCTTTGATAAATGCAAACTTTAGACACGTTTGTGTACGCAACTCCTTGGTATTTCTGTGAGGACAATTTTCCCTAGACCTTGATACCATGCCCTGTTTCTGTGTGTGATGTCTGAAATATCTCTAAATCCTGGTGATGACTTTGTTGTGATGAACACACCATACTTTTTCAGTTAGTAGATCATCATTTTTATTATGCTAATCTCACAATTCTGAAAGGGCACAGGGCACTTCCACTAGTAGAAATGAAGCTGCTATATATTTTCAGCTCTGCATTCTTCTGTATGTCATTTTGGAGTGTCTCCAAAACAGCCAACAGAAAGTGCGCCTTTACGTTCTATTTCAATGGGAATATCCCAATGTTACCACTTCTTCACAGAGATTCTCTGTCTACAGAAACACCAGTGGAAGCATATGTATGGATATCATACTTAAGGGCCTGCTGGGATTATCCCGCAAACCGACATATGTGTCATCGTTTCAGTACCCTGTCAGTGCCTTCCAAAGTGTAGCATCTGCATTTGAGTTATAATGCTGTAAGAAATGCTTCATCTTCTCATGCTGTGGACTTTGACCATGCTTTCTTGTTCTCTCATCCTTGAGTCATGTTTTAACGAAGGCAACCACAGAGCTGTTCCGCATCCTCTGCCTCAAACCCGACCGTAATCCCACGCCAGGTTATGAATGTAGCAGATCCGGAAACTTTTAATACTGATTTCAAAACCAACGCCCCCTGAAATGCTCAGACCAGATGCATGATATCTCTGATTGAGCCCCACACGTGCTCTATTGGCAAATTGTCAAATTGTTCCCTGGTCCTGCACATGCAGTGGTTGTGTCCATAGGACATATCGATAAACTCAAACTCACGCACCAGTGTGTTTGCTGTCTCACTGAGGTCACAGTTCTCTTTGCTCTCTTCAAAGTACCCACCATAACCCACAATGCACTTTAGATCCCTGAGTACTGCATGGGCCATCATCCGTAGCCCTATCCCCCTTTTTCCGCTGCCTTTGCTTTCTCAGATTTGGCAGTTCAGATCTTGGAAACAGATTCAATTTTTGGGATATTTTGTGCTAATTTCTTGAGTTCTATCATCCAAGTATCTGCTGTGCACTCTTCTATCACTCAGTGCATCACCTTCAATCCCATGTTTGCTGCCGGCTTGAGAGTGTGCGTCCAAGGGAAACAGACATTCCCCTTTGATTCTCCATTACCAGAGGTCAGATCCTTCACTGGTTTCCATTCTCTACTTTGCCTTCTCCTGATTCCATATTTTATGAGGCCTCATCCTGTCTTTGAAAGTAACAGAACACTCTTCGGCAATTCTCCTGTCCCAAGGGCAGGTTGAGTGGATGTTTACAATGCTATGTGTATGGGAGCGAGTGAGAGCAGGTTGCACTGGTTCTCTGCTTACTGGTCATCGACAAATCAACAATTTCCACATATAATTCACAGAAATTGGATGTTTGTTTAGCTCCGTTTTCTATACAGCCATGGTCGAAGGGTTTGTCCAAAGACTCCAGCTTTGACATTATGTTGATAACACAGTTGCAGTCTTTGAGAAACTTCATAGTATTGATTTACGTGTTTTGGGATTTATATGAAAGTGAAGTTTGGTTTTGAAAATTACCAAATCAACCTAGAAGCCAGACTTGGAAATTTCTCTAACAATTTGTCTGCCCTAAGGATAAAACTGACAGACTCAATGTAAAATATCAATCCAAAAGTTTGAAGGGGACATGCCAAATCTTTAGTGTTGAAGCCTCCAACAAAAATAGGAACCATGAAATACCTATTGGAACCATGAAATAACCCCCAACCTGGGTTTCCCTTGTGCACATGGTGCCCTTTACTCACAATGACACATACTAGGCAATGTTGGCACTTCAAGGGGTAACATTCCTCTCTAGGAATATACAAGAATATCTAAACAGAATATATAACCTAAGGCTTGATTCCAAAAGCACCTAGAGGCATTTAACTATGAGAAACCTGCTGCAGCTATGCTAGGCTATTGAGAACCAGGTGTTCTTCTATCAGTGCTGAGAACGCTTAATCATCCAATCATGTTGGGTAAAGCAATTTAACACAACCAAATCTGCACCTCCAAAATATAGTGCACCCGGGGCTTGAAGGAAGTGAAAGACTGTCCACATATCCTGAGTCTTTAAAGTTTTTCACGACTTTTACAGATCAGTTCACTATCTGACTTCTAATAATTACCTATACTTTCTTGAAAAACTGAGGCCTAATACATATTCAAGTTCAGTCAAAGATTCCCCTCACTTACCACATTCCCTTCAGCCCAAAGAAGACATAACGCCAGCATTTGCTGAATCTAGGGGAAGATCATCATTTCTTTGTGTGAGCTAATTATTCAATTCCTACCTATTTTAGTCGAGAGTATTTGACCTTTAAGGTTTTTCACTGTTGTTCACCGAGTGTGAATTAGGAGGAACTATGATTCTAGGAGGGGCTTGCTCTCCTCCAACTGGCTTCTATTGCAGCTCACGTCTGATCCATTGAAATGGAAGCCTGAGTGAGTGGAGGGAAGAGCAAGTTTTTGATAGCTAGGCCCAAACCTGGGGATAGGCTTACCTGGGCTTTGTACATTTTGGTCTGATTGATTCGTAAATGACCCTTGGGATGTGTGGATTCACACGACCACTTCCAAGGACATGAGCGCTTTTATCATCTCTGATATCTCTTCTCTTTTAGACTTCAGGTATCTTGGACCCATTCTTCGAGCAGTGAATCGAGTAACTTTCTGAAGTGCACGTTGACACTCCGTATGTTTCTGCCAGTATCACCGTGGTTCAGTAGGTCTCATGAATGTCTTTCGAGCCTGGTAGGCTCTAGAGATGTCTCCATGCCGGTATTCTCCATTGTAGCAGAAATACTCTCATCAATGTGTTCTCACGTCTACTCAATCCGTGCAGCTAGCTTATCTGCCAGCTTTTCTGCCAGGTTCTCTTAGTGTCTCCCATAAAGGCATCGTCAACATGACTGGGCAAGTCTGAAAGTACATCGGAGCCTCACCAGTAAGCTGATGACAGGTAGATCTTCCAATCTCTGCCCTTTCAGATTCTGGAAACTGACCCGTGAACTCAGGTCTTTGGCCAGCAGCAGTATCTCCAACTTACACAGCTTCCCGAACAAAAGTCCTAAGGCAATCTCCCCATAGGGCAGCAGCCCATCCATCACACTGATCCACCCACAGAATTCTACCCAGTTACCTTGGATCCACCAGCCACAACAATTCTCGTGGTACACAACAATATTCCAACTGGTATCCAACAGGTAACTGCCATCCACAGTGGTTGTTGCATCAAGTCAGTGTTGGGGGATAGGCTGCATTAGACGAGAGTTTCCTAAGGGAAATGTGATTCTATCCACAAGGGTCCCACGGTCCTTTTCTCTTCCTTCTTTACTTTTGTTCAGATCTGTATACACAGTACAAATGGAGGGAAGTGTGTCCATGTTCAGTTTATGCTTTCACACGTCTTTAAACTTTCTAAAAGTTCACAGTACACAGAGACCACTCAAGGAAACTCATGTTTGTGTAATATCCATTCACCCAGAATACATATCAGTCTGTTGATTTCTGCTGAAACACCCACACTCTCAGAACATGGATCCATTTGTTTCATGGGGGCTGAAATTCCTAGAAATGAAACCAATCCCAACGTGCACTTTCCTGCCTGCCTCTTTTGCTCTTAGTACAGTTTTGCAGAACTACTTGTCTTTGTTATAGGCTTATGCCATTTCTTCTCTACGTAGGGTAGAATATGGCATTCTTTCATCCTGTTGGAAGACTTGTAAGTCAATATGCCGTTCTATGACACACTCTTATTCAAAACCGTCATTTGGTTTGGGTCAAGATATGCACTTCTGGATCAGTATCTATGAATATTAATGCACGCGTCTGTTTTCTGAAAACAAGTGTGTTGAGTACATTCTAGCCGCAATACTGGGTCGTTGCGTGCTGAATGATCCTTGACATCACTTTGAGTATTTTGTTTTGAGTAATCATGGTTGTTTGGTATATGTCAGCCAACTGTGACCTTTTGATGTTTGTTTGTTTGTCTGATTGTTTGATAGTTTTGCAAACACATTAGGCAATGCATCTCTCCTTTTGCTTCAGACAGACAGTAATATAAGCTGATTCACTTAAGATAGTGCTTAAAATCACCTATGATTTCCTGCTACCCTCTACAATCTTTAGGATTTTGATGTCCTCCTTGCCTTCTTCTTCTTACTTCTTTGCAACTGAGGCTCTTCTTGCATTTCCAATAATGGTTTTGTTATTCCCATTTCATCTTGCTACTTTGCTACTCAGGGTAGGATTCTCAATTTTTGTTTTAGGATCAGTGTCAAACTGCTGAATTCTTTTAAGGTTTGCCGGTCAGTGAAATTCCCTATGTATGCCGTTGTTATAAACGGCGGTCATTTGGCATAGGCTACCTTAGATTGCAGCTTTTTCTCATTCAGGATATGGTTTATGTGCTCGCACTTCTCCCTGTGCAGCAAAATTTCTGCCAAGATGTCAGCTGAAACCCCTCTGGAGGTTCTGTTGTGACTAAGTTGCTTTCCTCGATGTGCATTTTACATCACTGGGATGATCATGAACTATGTTTATTTGAATTCTACTGTTGCTTGTTGGTCTATTGGGATTCCACCTCCTTTGATGCTGTGTACTTCCTGAATTCTTATAGATGATCCTTTCTTGGCTTTCAACAAGTTTCATTCTGATTTTTCTACAAAGTCGTTTTAAAAATTTTTTAGTTTATCCCTTGCTTTTCCATTTGGGAATCCTATGAGTCCTATTCTTACCTGCTTTTTCTTAACCCAGTATTCAACATTGATGTTAGCGTTGGTTTTCACTTGCTTTTCTGTGTCTTCCTCATATCGAGGGATTTCTGTTCCCCTGTCCTCACAGATATTCATGAGTCCCTCTGCATTATGTAGTCTGTTTAGGATTGACTTTAGCCCTGTTATTATCTCATCCATTGAGTTTTCTGATATTATTGTGTTCTTCTTCGGAATTTCTCTTCCCCTTTTCTGGTATTCTGCCTTTTGTAATTCTGAGGCACTGGTGTTCTTCAATGTTTTCCTCACCTCCATTTTCAGTGCTTGCTCTGTTATCGTTTTGCCGTCTAGTTGTTTGAAAGCTTATTTTTTGGGCCTTCAATCTCTTTGGAACTGAAAATTGTACTTCCTGTTTCTTTTACTATACTTCATTTATCTGATGTTCAAGTACTATCAGATATCTAGTATAGACTTTTAGGGCTTGGTTAAGTTCAAACTTTAGACTATTTGGTGTATGCAATTACATGGTATTTCTGTGAGGACAATTTTTCCTAGACCTTGATGCCATGCCCTGTTCCTGTGTGTGTTTTCTGGTATATCTATAAATCCTGGTGTGAGATTTGTTGTGATAAACTCACCATACTATTTCAGTTAGAAGAACCTCGTTTTTACTACTCTAATCTCACAATTCTGAAAGAGCACAAGGCACTTCCTCTAGTGGAAATGAAGCTTCTATATGTTTTCAGCTCTGCATTCTTCTGTATGTCATTTTGGAGTGTCTCCAAAACAGCCAACAAAGAGTGCGCTTGTACTTTCAATTTCCATGGGAATGTCCCAATGTTACCAGTTATTCCCAGAACTTCTCTGTCTACATAAACACCAGTGGAAACATATGTATGGATGTCATACTTCAGGGCCTGCTGGGATGATCCACAGACCGAGCTACGTGTCCTCGGTGCAATACCCTGTCAGTGCCATCCAAAATGTAGCATCTGCATTTGGTAGATAATGCTGTAAGAAATGCTTCATCTTCTCATGCTGTGGACTTTGACCACTCTTCATTGTTCTCTCATCCTTGATTCATGGGTTCACCAAGGCAACCACAGAGCTGTTCCGCATTCTGTGCCTCAAACCAGATCATAATCCCAGGCCAGGTTTCTAATGTAGCAGATCCTAAAATTTTTAATACTGATTTTAATCCCAACGCCCCCTGGAACCCTCAGACCAGATGCATGATATCGCTGATTGAGCCCCACACGTGCTCTATTGGCAAAATATCAAATTGGACCCTGGTCCTGCTAATGCATTGATTGTGTCCATAGGACATATTGATAAACTCAACCTCACGCGCCAGTGCTGTTGCTGTCTCACTGAGATCACAATTCTCTTTGCTCTCTTGAAAGTACCCACCAAAACCCACAACGCACTGTAGATCCCTGAGTTCTGCATGGGCCAACAACCGTAGCCCTATCCCTATTTCTCCGCTGCCTCTGCTAGCTCAGATTTGGCAGCTCGGATATTGGTCTAAGATTCAATTGTTGGGATATTTTGTGATGATTTCTTTGAGTTCTGTCAGCCAAGCTTCTGCTGTGCACTCTTCTAACACTCAGCGCATCACCTTCAGTCCCATGCTTGCTGCCTGCTTGAGAGTGTTCTTCCAAGTAAAACAGAGTTTCACCTTTGATGCTCCGTTCCCAGAGGTCAGATCCTGCACTGGTTTCCATTCTCTAATTTGCCTTCTCCTGCTTCCTGGTTTTCTAAGGCCTCATCCAGTCTTTGGAAGTAACAGACCACTCTTCGGCAAGTGTCCTGTTCCAAGGGCTGGTTGAGTGGATGTTTACAATGTTGTGTTTATGGGAGCGAGTGAGAGCATGTTGCACTGGTTCTCTGCCTACTGGGCATTGATAAATCAACAATTTCCACATATAATTCACAGAAATTGGATGTTTGTTTAGCTCCGTTTTCTATACAGCCATGGTCGGAAGTTTGTTCCGAAGACTCCATCTTTGACATTATTTTGATAACGAAGTTGCAGTCTTTGAGAAGCTTAATAGTATTGATTTACGTTTTTTGGGATTTATATGAAAGTGAAGTTAGTTTTCCAAAATTACCAAATCAACCTAGAATCCAGACTTGTCAATTTCTCTAACAATTTTTCTGCTCTAAAAAAAAATCAGACAGACTCAATTTAAAATAGCAGTCCAATAGGTTGAAGGGGACATGTCAACTCTTTATTGTTGAAGCCTCCAGCAACAATAAGAACCATGAAATACCTATTGGAACCATGAAATAACCCCCAACCTGTGTTTCCCTTGCACGTGGTGCCTTTTACTCACATGCACATACTAGGCAATGTTGCACTTCAAGGGGTAACATTCCTCTCTAGAATATCAAGAATATCTAAACGAGAATATATAACCTAAGGCTTGATTCCAAAAGCACCTAGAGGCATTTAACTATGAGAAACCTGCTGCAGCTATGCTAGGCTATGAAACCAGGTTTTCTTCTATCAGTGCTGAGAACGCTTAATCATCCATCATGTTGGGTAAAGCAATTTAACACAACCAAATCTGCACACCCCAAGATTTAGTGCCACCCGGGCTTGATGGAAGTGAAAGTCTGTCCACATAACCTGTTTCTTTAAAGTTTTTGGCATATTTTACAGAATCAGTTTCATTATCTGACATCTAATATTTACCTATACTTTTGAAAAACTGAGGTCTAATACATATTCAAGTTCAGTCAAAGATTCCCCTCACTTACCACACTCCTTCAGCCCAAGAAGATATAACAACCAGCATTGCTGAATCTAGGGGAATCATCATTTCTTTGTGTGAGCTAAATTCATTCCTATATCTATTTTAGTCGAGAGTATTTGACCTTTATGGACTTCACTGTTGTTCATCGAGTGTGAATTAGGAGGAACTCTGATTCTAGAAGGGGCTTGCTCTCCTCCTACTGGCTTCACTGCAGCTCAGGTTCTGATCCTTTGAAATGGATGCCTGATTGTTGTGGAGGGAAGAGCAAGTGTTTGATAGCTTGGCCCAAACCTGGGGATATGCTTACCTGGGCTTTGTGCATTTTGGTCTGAATGATTCGTAACTGCCCCTTGGGATGTGTGGATTCTCACGACCTCTTCCATGAACATGAGCGTTTTTATCATCTCTGCCATCTCTTCTCTTTAAGACGTCAGGAATCTTGGACCCGTTCTTGGAGCAGAGAATCGAGTAACTTTCTGAAGTGCATGTTGACACTCCGTATGTTTCTGCCAGTATCATTGAAGTTCAGTAGGTCTCATGAATGTCTTTCGAGCCTGGTATGCTCTAGAGATGTCTCCATGCCCATATTCTCCATTGTAGCAAAACTACTCTAATCAATGTGTTCCCACGTCTCCTCAATTCCTGCAGCTAGATTTTCTGCCAGCTTTTCTGCCAGCTTCTCTTCGTGTCTCCCATAAAGTCATCATCAGTATGACTGGGCAATTCTGAAAGTACCTCAGTGCCTCACCATTAAGCTGATAACGGGCAGATCTTCCACTGTATGCCCTTTCAGATTCTGGAAACTGACCCGTGAACTCAGGTCTTTGGGCAGCAGCAGTATCTCCAAATTACACAGCTTCCCGTACAAAAGTCCTAAGGCAATCTCCACATAGGGCGGCAGCCCCTCCGTCACACTGATACACCCACAGAATTCTGCCCAGTTACCTCGGATCCACCAGCCACAACAAGCCTCGTTATACATACCAAAATTCCACCTGGAATCCAACCGGTAACTGCCATCCCCAGTGGTTGCTGCATCAAGTCAGTGTTGGGGGATAGGCTGCATTAGACGAGAGTTTCCTAAGGGAAATATGATTCTATCCACAAGGGTCCCACTGTCCTTTTCTCTTCCCTCTTTCCTTTTGTTCATGTCTGTATACACAGTACAAATGGAGGGAAGGGTATTCATGTTCAGTTTATGGTTTCACACGTCTTTAAACTTTCTAACAGTTCACAGTACACAGAGACCACTCATGGAATCTCATATTTGTGTAATATCCATTCACCCAGATTACATATCCATCTGTTGCTTTCTGCTGAAACACCCACACTTTCAGAACATGGATCCATTTTTTTCATGGGGGCTGAAATTCCTATAAACGAAACCAATCCCAACGTGCACTTTCTTGTCTGTCTCTTTTGAACTTAGTACTGTTTTGCCGAGCTACTTGTCTTTGTTATAGGGTTATGCCATTTATTCTCTACGTAGGGTAGAATATGGCATTCATTCTTCCTGTTGGAAGAGTTGTAAGTCTATGTCACGTTCTATGACCCACTCTTATTCAAAACTGTCATTTGTGTTCGGTCAAGATATGCACTTCTGTATCAGTATCTATGAATAGAAATGCACGCGTCTGTTTTCTGAATACAAGTCTTTTTAGTACATGCTAGCCGCGATATTGTATCGATGCGTGCTGAAAGATCCTTGACATCACTTTGAGTATTTTATTTTGAATCATCATGGTTGTTGGTATATGTCAGTCAACTGTAACCTTTTGTTGTTTGTTTGTTTGTCTGATTGTTTGTTTGTATTGCAAACACATTATGCCATGCATCTCTCCTTTTGCTTCAGACAGTCATGTAAGCTGATTCACTTAAGATAGTGCTTAAAGTCACCTATCATTTCTTGCTACCCTCTCCCATCTTTAGGATTTTCGTGTCCTCCTTGCATTCTTCTTGTTACTTCTTTGCAACTCAAGCTCTTCTTGCATTTCCAATAGTGGTTTTGTTATTTCCATTTCATCTTGCTACTTTTCTACTCAGGTTAGGATTCTCAATTTTTGTTTTAGGATCAGTCTCAAACTGCTGAATTCTTTTAAGGTTTGCCGGTCATTGAATTTCCCTAGCTCTGTCGTTGTTATAAACGGTGGTCATTTGGCATAAGCTATCCAAGATTGCAGCTTTTTCTTATTCAGGATATGGCCTATGTCCTGGCACTCCTCCCCATGATGCAAAATTTCTGCCGAGATATCAGCTGAAACCCCTCTTGAGGTTATTTTTTGACTAAGTTGCCATCCTCGAGGTGCATTTTATGTCACTGGGATGATCATGAACTTTGTTTATTTGAATTCTACATCTGCTTGTTTGTCTATTGGGATTCCACCTCCTTTGGACGCTGTGTACTTCCTGAATTCATATAGATGATCCTTTCTTGGCTTTCCTCAAATTTCATTGTGAATTTTCTATAAATTCCTTTTCAGATTTTTTTATTTTATCTCTTGCTTTTCCATTCAGGACTACTATGTGTCCTATTCTTACATGCTTTTTCTTAAATCAGGACTCAACAGTGATGTTAGCGTTGGTTTTCACTTGCTTTTCTGTGTCTTCTTCTGATCGAGGGATTTCTGTTCCCCTGTCCTCACAGATATTCACGAGTCCCTCTGCATTATGTAGTCTGCTTAGGATTGACTTTAGCCCAGTTATTATGTCATCCATTGAGTTTTCTAATACTATTGGGTTCTTCTTTAGAGTTTCCCTTCCCCTTTTCTGGTATTCTGCGTTTTTTTTTTTTCAGAGTCCCTGCTGTTCATCAGTGTTTTCCTCACCTCCATTTTCAGTGCTTGCTGTGTTAGCGTTTTGCCGTCTAGTTGTTTGAATGCTTATTTTTTGGGCCTTCAATCTCTTTGGAAGTGAAAATGGCACTTCCTGTTTTTTTTTTTTTTACTATACTTCTGTTTCTCTATACTTCAAGTACTATCAGGTATCTAGTATAGACCTATAATGCTTGGTTTAATGAAAACTTTAGACTATTTGTTAAGCAATTCCATGGTATTTCTGAGAGGACAATTTTCCTAGACCTTGATGCCATGCCCTGTTCTGTGTGGTTGTCTGTTATATCTCTAATTGCTGGTGTTCCCTTTGTTGGATGAACACCCCACTATTTCAGTTAGTAGAACCTCATTTTTATTACGCTAATCTCACAGTTCTGAAAGGCACAAGGCACTTCCTCTAGTGGAAATGAAGCTCTATATGTTTCAGTCTGCATTTTCTGTATGGTCATTTTGGTGTCTCAAAGCCAACGTAGAGTGCGCTTGTTACTTTCTACTGCCATGGGAATGTCCAATGTTACCAGTTCTTCCCAGACTTCTCTGTCTACAGAACACCAGTGGAAGCATATGTATGGATGTCATACTTCAGGGCCTGCGGGATGATCCCGCAGACGACCTATGTGTCCTCGGTGCAGTCTGTCAGTGCGTCCAAAAATGT
>NW_022588342.1:0-17245 GCF_009834535.1 Camelus ferus | reverse complement strand
AAACGAGAAGCAGAGAAAAGTTGTCTCCTGCAACCCGTTCCCTTGGTGCTAGATGAACGAACGTCTCTCCACTTGCTCAGTTCTGAGAGATAAGTGTGTGTGAAAGCCGTCCTTCACCTAGCTTGTTGGGAACACAAAGTTTCTTTTCAGTTGCAAACTCCATTCCATACATATATATGGGGAGGTACTAGCTCCAACTCGGTTTACAGTGAAAACTGCAGGAACTTCAAACCGGCACTAGGAAACAGACTGAGAAAGCAGAGAAAAAGTGTCTCCTGCAACCCGTTCCCTTGGTGCTAGATGAACGAACGTCTCTCCACTTGCTCAGTTCTGAGAGATAAGTGTGTGTGAAAGCCGTCCTTCACCTAGCTTGTTGGGAACACAAAGTTTCTTTTCAGTTGCAAACTCCATTCCATACATATATATGGGGAGGTACTAGCTCCAACTCGGTTTTACAGTGAAAACTGCAGGAACTTCAAACCGGCACTAGGAAACAGACTGAGAAAGCAGAGAAAAAGTGTCTCCTGCAACCCGTTCCCTTGGTGCTAGATGAACGAACGTCTCTCCACTTGCTCAGTTCTGAGAGATAAGTGTGTGTGAAAGCCGTCCTTCACCTAGCTTGTTGGGAACACAAAGTTTCTTTTCAGTTGCAAACTCCATTCCATACATATATATGGGGAGGTACTAGCTCCAACTCGGTTTTACAGTGAAAACTGCAGGAACTTCAAACCGGCACTAGGAAACAGACTGAGAAAGCAGAGAAAAAGTGTCTCCTGCAACCCGTTCCCTTGGTGCTAGATGAACGAACGTCTCTCCACTTGCTCAGTTCTGAGAGATAAGTGTGTGTGAAAGCCGTCCTTCACCTAGCTTGTTGGGAACACAAAGTTTCTTTTCAGTTGCAAACTCCATTCCATACATATATATGGGGAGGTACTAGCTCCAACTCGGTTTTACAGTGAAAACTGCAGGAACTTCAAACCGGCACTAGGAAACAGACTGAGAAAGCAGAGAAAAAGTGTCTCCTGCAACCCGTTCCCTTGGTGCTAGATGAACGAACGTCTCTCCACTTGCTCAGTTCTGAGAGATAAGTGTGTGTGAAAGCCGTCCTTCACCTAGCTTGTTGGGAACACAAAGTTTCTTTTCAGTTGCAAACTCCATTCCATACATATATATGGGGAGGTACTAGCTCCAACTCGGTTTTACAGTGAAAACTGCAGGAACTTCAAACCGGCACTAGGAAACAGACTGAGAAAGCAGAGAAAAAGTGTCTCCTGCAACCCGTTCCCTTGGTGCTAGATGAACGAACGTCTCTCCACTTGCTCAGTTCTGAGAGATAAGTGTGTGTGAAAGCCGTCCTTCACCTAGCTTGTTGGGAACACAAAGTTTCTTTTCAGTTGCAAACTCCATTCCATACATATATATGGGGAGGTACTAGCTCCAACTCGGTTTTACAGTGAAAACTGCAGGAACTTCAAACCGGCACTAGGAAACAGACTGAGAAAGCAGAGAAAAAGTGTCTCCTGCAACCCGTTCCCTTGGTGCTAGATGAACGAACGTCTCTCCACTTGCTCAGTTCTGAGAGATAAGTGTGTGTGAAAGCCGTCCTTCACCTAGCTTGTTGGGAACACAAAGTTTCTTTTCAGTTGCAAACTCCATTCCATACATATATATGGGGAGGTACTAGCTCCAACTCGGTTTTACAGTGAAAACTGCAGGAACTTCAAACCGGCACTAGGAAACAGACTGAGAAAGCAGAGAAAAAGTGTCTCCTGCAACCCGTTCCCTTGGTGCTAGATGAACGAACGTCTCTCCACTTGCTCAGTTCTGAGAGATAAGTGTGTGTGAAAGCCGTCCTTCACCTAGCTTGTTGGGAACACAAAGTTTCTTTTCAGTTGCAAACTCCATTCCATACATATATATGGGGAGGTACTAGCTCCAACTCGGTTTTACAGTGAAAACTGCAGGAACTTCAAACCGGCACTAGGAAACAGACTGAGAAAGCAGAGAAAAAGTGTCTCCTGCAACCCGTTCCCTTGGTGCTAGATGAACGAACGTCTCTCCACTTGCTCAGTTCTGAGAGATAAGTGTGTGTGAAAGCCGTCCTTCACCTAGCTTGTTGGGAACACAAAGTTTCTTTTCAGTTGCAAACTCCATTCCATACATATATATGGGGAGGTACTAGCTCCAACTCGGTTTTACAGTGAAAACTGCAGGAACTTCAAACCGGCACTAGGAAACAGACTGAGAAAGCAGAGAAAAAGTGTCTCCTGCAACCCGTTCCCTTGGTGCTAGATGAACGAACGTCTCTCCACTTGCTCAGTTCTGAGAGATAAGTGTGTGTGAAAGCCGTCCTTCACCTAGCTTGTTGGGAACACAAAGTTTCTTTTCAGTTGCAAACTCCATTCCATACATATATATGGGGAGGTACTAGCTCCAACTCGGTTTTACAGTGAAAACTGCAGGAACTTCAAACCGGCACTAGGAAACAGACTGAGAAAGCAGAGAAAAAGTGTCTCCTGCAACCCGTTCCCTTGGTGCTAGATGAACGAACGTCTCTCCACTTGCTCAGTTCTGAGAGATAAGTGTGTGTGAAAGCCGTCCTTCACCTAGCTTGTTGGGAACACAAAGTTTCTTTTCAGTTGCAAACTCCATTCCATACATATATATGGGGAGGTACTAGCTCCAACTCGGTTTTACAGTGAAAACTGCAGGAACTTCAAACCGGCACTAGGAAACAGACTGAGAAAGCAGAGAAAAAGTGTCTCCTGCAACCCGTTCCCTTGGTGCTAGATGAACGAACGTCTCTCCACTTGCTCAGTTCTGAGAGATAAGTGTGTGTGAAAGCCGTCCTTCACCTAGCTTGTTGGGAACACAAAGTTTCTTTTCAGTTGCAAACTCCATTCCATACATATATATGGGGAGGTACTAGCTCCAACTCGGTTTTACAGTGAAAACTGCAGGAACTTCAAACCGGCACTAGGAAACAGACTGAGAAAGCAGAGAAAAAGTGTCTCCTGCAACCCGTTCCCTTGGTGCTAGATGAACGAACGTCTCTCCACTTGCTCAGTTCTGAGAGATAAGTGTGTGTGAAAGCCGTCCTTCACCTAGCTTGTTGGGAACACAAAGTTTCTTTTCAGTTGCAAACTCCATTCCATACATATATATGGGGAGGTACTAGCTCCAACTCGGTTTTACAGTGAAAACTGCAGGAACTTCAAACCGGCACTAGGAAACAGACTGAGAAAGCAGAGAAAAAGTGTCTCCTGCAACCCGTTCCCTTGGTGCTAGATGAACGAACGTCTCTCCACTTGCTCAGTTCTGAGAGATAAGTGTGTGTGAAAGCCGTCCTTCACCTAGCTTGTTGGGAACACAAAGTTTCTTTTCAGTTGCAAACTCCATTCCATACATATATATGGGGAGGTACTAGCTCCAACTCGGTTTTACAGTGAAAACTGCAGGAACTTCAAACCGGCACTAGGAAACAGACTGAGAAAGCAGAGAAAAAGTGTCTCCTGCAACCCGTTCCCTTGGTGCTAGATGAACGAACGTCTCTCCACTTGCTCAGTTCTGAGAGATAAGTGTGTGTGAAAGCCGTCCTTCACCTAGCTTGTTGGGAACACAAAGTTTCTTTTCAGTTGCAAACTCCATTCCATACATATATATGGGGAGGTACTAGCTCCAACTCGGTTTTACAGTGAAAACTGCAGGAACTTCAAACCGGCACTAGGAAACAGACTGAGAAAGCAGAGAAAAAGTGTCTCCTGCAACCCGTTCCCTTGGTGCTAGATGAACGAACGTCTCTCCACTTGCTCAGTTCTGAGAGATAAGTGTGTGTGAAAGCCGTCCTTCACCTAGCTTGTTGGGAACACAAAGTTTCTTTTCAGTTGCAAACTCCATTCCATACATATATATGGGGAGGTACTAGCTCCAACTCGGTTTTACAGTGAAAACTGCAGGAACTTCAAACCGGCACTAGGAAACAGACTGAGAAAGCAGAGAAAAAGTGTCTCCTGCAACCCGTTCCCTTGGTGCTAGATGAACGAACGTCTCTCCACTTGCTCAGTTCTGAGAGATAAGTGTGTGTGAAAGCCGTCCTTCACCTAGCTTGTTGGGAACACAAAGTTTCTTTTCAGTTGCAAACTCCATTCCATACATATATATGGGGAGGTACTAGCTCCAACTCGGTTTTACAGTGAAAACTGCAGGAACTTCAAACCGGCACTAGGAAACAGACTGAGAAAGCAGAGAAAAAGTGTCTCCTGCAACCCGTTCCCTTGGTGCTAGATGAACGAACGTCTCTCCACTTGCTCAGTTCTGAGAGATAAGTGTGTGTGAAAGCCGTCCTTCACCTAGCTTGTTGGGAACACAAAGTTTCTTTTCAGTTGCAAACTCCATTCCATACATATATATGGGGAGGTACTAGCTCCAACTCGGTTTTACAGTGAAAACTGCAGGAACTTCAAACCGGCACTAGGAAACAGACTGAGAAAGCAGAGAAAAAGTGTCTCCTGCAACCCGTTCCCTTGGTGCTAGATGAACGAACGTCTCTCCACTTGCTCAGTTCTGAGAGATAAGTGTGTGTGAAAGCCGTCCTTCACCTAGCTTGTTGGGAACACAAAGTTTCTTTTCAGTTGCAAACTCCATTCCATACATATATATGGGGAGGTACTAGCTCCAACTCGGTTTTACAGTGAAAACTGCAGGAACTTCAAACCGGCACTAGGAAACAGACTGAGAAAGCAGAGAAAAAGTGTCTCCTGCAACCCGTTCCCTTGGTGCTAGATGAACGAACGTCTCTCCACTTGCTCAGTTCTGAGAGATAAGTGTGTGTGAAAGCCGTCCTTCACCTAGCTTGTTGGGAACACAAAGTTTCTTTTCAGTTGCAAACTCCATTCCATACATATATATGGGGAGGTACTAGCTCCAACTCGGTTTTACAGTGAAAACTGCAGGAACTTCAAACCGGCACTAGGAAACAGACTGAGAAAGCAGAGAAAAAGTGTCTCCTGCAACCCGTTCCCTTGGTGCTAGATGAACGAACGTCTCTCCACTTGCTCAGTTCTGAGAGATAAGTGTGTGTGAAAGCCGTCCTTCACCTAGCTTGTTGGGAACACAAAGTTTCTTTTCAGTTGCAAACTCCATTCCATACATATATATGGGGAGGTACTAGCTCCAACTCGGTTTTACAGTGAAAACTGCAGGAACTTCAAACCGGCACTAGGAAACAGACTGAGAAAGCAGAGAAAAAGTGTCTCCTGCAACCCGTTCCCTTGGTGCTAGATGAACGAACGTCTCTCCACTTGCTCAGTTCTGAGAGATAAGTGTGTGTGAAAGCCGTCCTTCACCTAGCTTGTTGGGAACACAAAGTTTCTTTTCAGTTGCAAACTCCATTCCATACATATATATGGGGAGGTACTAGCTCCAACTCGGTTTTACAGTGAAAACTGCAGGAACTTCAAACCGGCACTAGGAAACAGACTGAGAAAGCAGAGAAAAAGTGTCTCCTGCAACCCGTTCCCTTGGTGCTAGATGAACGAACGTCTCTCCACTTGCTCAGTTCTGAGAGATAAGTGTGTGTGAAAGCCGTCCTTCACCTAGCTTGTTGGGAACACAAAGTTTCTTTTCAGTTGCAAACTCCATTCCATACATATATATGGGGAGGTACTAGCTCCAACTCGGTTTTACAGTGAAAACTGCAGGAACTTCAAACCGGCACTAGGAAACAGACTGAGAAAGCAGAGAAAAAGTGTCTCCTGCAACCCGTTCCCTTGGTGCTAGATGAACGAACGTCTCTCCACTTGCTCAGTTCTGAGAGATAAGTGTGTGTGAAAGCCGTCCTTCACCTAGCTTGTTGGGAACACAAAGTTTCTTTTCAGTTGCAAACTCCATTCCATACATATATATGGGGAGGTACTAGCTCCAACTCGGTTTTACAGTGAAAACTGCAGGAACTTCAAACCGGCACTAGGAAACAGACTGAGAAAGCAGAGAAAAAGTGTCTCCTGCAACCCGTTCCCTTGGTGCTAGATGAACGAACGTCTCTCCACTTGCTCAGTTCTGAGAGATAAGTGTGTGTGAAAGCCGTCCTTCACCTAGCTTGTTGGGAACACAAAGTTTCTTTTCAGTTGCAAACTCCATTCCATACATATATATGGGGAGGTACTAGCTCCAACTCGGTTTTACAGTGAAAACTGCAGGAACTTCAAACCGGCACTAGGAAACAGACTGAGAAAGCAGAGAAAAAGTGTCTCCTGCAACCCGTTCCCTTGGTGCTAGATGAACGAACGTCTCTCCACTTGCTCAGTTCTGAGAGATAAGTGTGTGTGAAAGCCGTCCTTCACCTAGCTTGTTGGGAACACAAAGTTTCTTTTCAGTTGCAAACTCCATTCCATACATATATATGGGGAGGTACTAGCTCCAACTCGGTTTTACAGTGAAAACTGCAGGAACTTCAAACCGGCACTAGGAAACAGACTGAGAAAGCAGAGAAAAAGTGTCTCCTGCAACCCGTTCCCTTGGTGCTAGATGAACGAACGTCTCTCCACTTGCTCAGTTCTGAGAGATAAGTGTGTGTGAAAGCCGTCCTTCACCTAGCTTGTTGGGAACACAAAGTTTCTTTTCAGTTGCAAACTCCATTCCATACATATATATGGGGAGGTACTAGCTCCAACTCGGTTTTACAGTGAAAACTGCAGGAACTTCAAACCGGCACTAGGAAACAGACTGAGAAAGCAGAGAAAAAGTGTCTCCTGCAACCCGTTCCCTTGGTGCTAGATGAACGAACGTCTCTCCACTTGCTCAGTTCTGAGAGATAAGTGTGTGTGAAAGCCGTCCTTCACCTAGCTTGTTGGGAACACAAAGTTTCTTTTCAGTTGCAAACTCCATTCCATACATATATATGGGGAGGTACTAGCTCCAACTCGGTTTTACAGTGAAAACTGCAGGAACTTCAAACCGGCACTAGGAAACAGACTGAGAAAGCAGAGAAAAAGTGTCTCCTGCAACCCGTTCCCTTGGTGCTAGATGAACGAACGTCTCTCCACTTGCTCAGTTCTGAGAGATAAGTGTGTGTGAAAGCCGTCCTTCACCTAGCTTGTTGGGAACACAAAGTTTCTTTTCAGTTGCAAACTCCATTCCATACATATATATGGGGAGGTACTAGCTCCAACTCGGTTTTACAGTGAAAACTGCAGGAACTTCAAACCGGCACTAGGAAACAGACTGAGAAAGCAGAGAAAAAGTGTCTCCTGCAACCCGTTCCCTTGGTGCTAGATGAACGAACGTCTCTCCACTTGCTCAGTTCTGAGAGATAAGTGTGTGTGAAAGCCGTCCTTCACCTAGCTTGTTGGGAACACAAAGTTTCTTTTCAGTTGCAAACTCCATTCCATACATATATATGGGGAGGTACTAGCTCCAACTCGGTTTTACAGTGAAAACTGCAGGAACTTCAAACCGGCACTAGGAAACAGACTGAGAAAGCAGAGAAAAAGTGTCTCCTGCAACCCGTTCCCTTGGTGCTAGATGAACGAACGTCTCTCCACTTGCTCAGTTCTGAGAGATAAGTGTGTGTGAAAGCCGTCCTTCACCTAGCTTGTTGGGAACACAAAGTTTCTTTTCAGTTGCAAACTCCATTCCATACATATATATGGGGAGGTACTAGCTCCAACTCGGTTTTACAGTGAAAACTGCAGGAACTTCAAACCGGCACTAGGAAACAGACTGAGAAAGCAGAGAAAAAGTGTCTCCTGCAACCCGTTCCCTTGGTGCTAGATGAACGAACGTCTCTCCACTTGCTCAGTTCTGAGAGATAAGTGTGTGTGAAAGCCGTCCTTCACCTAGCTTGTTGGGAACACAAAGTTTCTTTTCAGTTGCAAACTCCATTCCATACATATATATGGGGAGGTACTAGCTCCAACTCGGTTTTACAGTGAAAACTGCAGGAACTTCAAACCGGCACTAGGAAACAGACTGAGAAAGCAGAGAAAAAGTGTCTCCTGCAACCCGTTCCCTTGGTGCTAGATGAACGAACGTCTCTCCACTTGCTCAGTTCTGAGAGATAAGTGTGTGTGAAAGCCGTCCTTCACCTAGCTTGTTGGGAACACAAAGTTTCTTTTCAGTTGCAAACTCCATTCCATACATATATATGGGGAGGTACTAGCTCCAACTCGGTTTTACAGTGAAAACTGCAGGAACTTCAAACCGGCACTAGGAAACAGACTGAGAAAGCAGAGAAAAAGTGTCTCCTGCAACCCGTTCCCTTGGTGCTAGATGAACGAACGTCTCTCCACTTGCTCAGTTCTGAGAGATAAGTGTGTGTGAAAGCCGTCCTTCACCTAGCTTGTTGGGAACACAAAGTTTCTTTTCAGTTGCAAACTCCATTCCATACATATATATGGGGAGGTACTAGCTCCAACTCGGTTTTACAGTGAAAACTGCAGGAACTTCAAACCGGCACTAGGAAACAGACTGAGAAAGCAGAGAAAAAGTGTCTCCTGCAACCCGTTCCCTTGGTGCTAGATGAACGAACGTCTCTCCACTTGCTCAGTTCTGAGAGATAAGTGTGTGTGAAAGCCGTCCTTCACCTAGCTTGTTGGGAACACAAAGTTTCTTTTCAGTTGCAAACTCCATTCCATACATATATATGGGGAGGTACTAGCTCCAACTCGGTTTTACAGTGAAAACTGCAGGAACTTCAAACCGGCACTAGGAAACAGACTGAGAAAGCAGAGAAAAAGTGTCTCCTGCAACCCGTTCCCTTGGTGCTAGATGAACGAACGTCTCTCCACTTGCTCAGTTCTGAGAGATAAGTGTGTGTGAAAGCCGTCCTTCACCTAGCTTGTTGGGAACACAAAGTTTCTTTTCAGTTGCAAACTCCATTCCATACATATATATGGGGAGGTACTAGCTCCAACTCGGTTTTACAGTGAAAACTGCAGGAACTTCAAACCGGCACTAGGAAACAGACTGAGAAAGCAGAGAAAAAGTGTCTCCTGCAACCCGTTCCCTTGGTGCTAGATGAACGAACGTCTCTCCACTTGCTCAGTTCTGAGAGATAAGTGTGTGTGAAAGCCGTCCTTCACCTAGCTTGTTGGGAACACAAAGTTTCTTTTCAGTTGCAAACTCCATTCCATACATATATATGGGGAGGTACTAGCTCCAACTCGGTTTTACAGTGAAAACTGCAGGAACTTCAAACCGGCACTAGGAAACAGACTGAGAAAGCAGAGAAAAAGTGTCTCCTGCAACCCGTTCCCTTGGTGCTAGATGAACGAACGTCTCTCCACTTGCTCAGTTCTGAGAGATAAGTGTGTGTGAAAGCCGTCCTTCACCTAGCTTGTTGGGAACACAAAGTTTCTTTTCAGTTGCAAACTCCATTCCATACATATATATGGGGAGGTACTAGCTCCAACTCGGTTTTACAGTGAAAACTGCAGGAACTTCAAACCGGCACTAGGAAACAGACTGAGAAAGCAGAGAAAAAGTGTCTCCTGCAACCCGTTCCCTTGGTGCTAGATGAACGAACGTCTCTCCACTTGCTCAGTTCTGAGAGATAAGTGTGTGTGAAAGCCGTCCTTCACCTAGCTTGTTGGGAACACAAAGTTTCTTTTCAGTTGCAAACTCCATTCCATACATATATATGGGGAGGTACTAGCTCCAACTCGGTTTTACAGTGAAAACTGCAGGAACTTCAAACCGGCACTAGGAAACAGACTGAGAAAGCAGAGAAAAAGTGTCTCCTGCAACCCGTTCCCTTGGTGCTAGATGAACGAACGTCTCTCCACTTGCTCAGTTCTGAGAGATAAGTGTGTGTGAAAGCCGTCCTTCACCTAGCTTGTTGGGAACACAAAGTTTCTTTTCAGTTGCAAACTCCATTCCATACATATATATGGGGAGGTACTAGCTCCAACTCGGTTTTACAGTGAAAACTGCAGGAACTTCAAACCGGCACTAGGAAACAGACTGAGAAAGCAGAGAAAAAGTGTCTCCTGCAACCCGTTCCCTTGGTGCTAGATGAACGAACGTCTCTCCACTTGCTCAGTTCTGAGAGATAAGTGTGTGTGAAAGCCGTCCTTCACCTAGCTTGTTGGGAACACAAAGTTTCTTTTCAGTTGCAAACTCCATTCCATACATATATATGGGGAGGTACTAGCTCCAACTCGGTTTTACAGTGAAAACTGCAGGAACTTCAAACCGGCACTAGGAAACAGACTGAGAAAGCAGAGAAAAAGTGTCTCCTGCAACCCGTTCCCTTGGTGCTAGATGAACGAACGTCTCTCCACTTGCTCAGTTCTGAGAGATAAGTGTGTGTGAAAGCCGTCCTTCACCTAGCTTGTTGGGAACACAAAGTTTCTTTTCAGTTGCAAACTCCATTCCATACATATATATGGGGAGGTACTAGCTCCAACTCGGTTTTACAGTGAAAACTGCAGGAACTTCAAACCGGCACTAGGAAACAGACTGAGAAAGCAGAGAAAAAGTGTCTCCTGCAACCCGTTCCCTTGGTGCTAGATGAACGAACGTCTCTCCACTTGCTCAGTTCTGAGAGATAAGTGTGTGTGAAAGCCGTCCTTCACCTAGCTTGTTGGGAACACAAAGTTTCTTTTCAGTTGCAAACTCCATTCCATACATATATATGGGGAGGTACTAGCTCCAACTCGGTTTTACAGTGAAAACTGCAGGAACTTCAAACCGGCACTAGGAAACAGACTGAGAAAGCAGAGAAAAAGTGTCTCCTGCAACCCGTTCCCTTGGTGCTAGATGAACGAACGTCTCTCCACTTGCTCAGTTCTGAGAGATAAGTGTGTGTGAAAGCCGTCCTTCACCTAGCTTGTTGGGAACACAAAGTTTCTTTTCAGTTGCAAACTCCATTCCATACATATATATGGGGAGGTACTAGCTCCAACTCGGTTTTACAGTGAAAACTGCAGGAACTTCAAACCGGCACTAGGAAACAGACTGAGAAAGCAGAGAAAAAGTGTCTCCTGCAACCCGTTCCCTTGGTGCTAGATGAACGAACGTCTCTCCACTTGCTCAGTTCTGAGAGATAAGTGTGTGTGAAAGCCGTCCTTCACCTAGCTTGTTGGGAACACAAAGTTTCTTTTCAGTTGCAAACTCCATTCCATACATATATATGGGGAGGTACTAGCTCCAACTCGGTTTTACAGTGAAAACTGCAGGAACTTCAAACCGGCACTAGGAAACAGACTGAGAAAGCAGAGAAAAAGTGTCTCCTGCAACCCGTTCCCTTGGTGCTAGATGAACGAACGTCTCTCCACTTGCTCAGTTCTGAGAGATAAGTGTGTGTGAAAGCCGTCCTTCACCTAGCTTGTTGGGAACACAAAGTTTCTTTTCAGTTGCAAACTCCATTCCATACATATATATGGGGAGGTACTAGCTCCAACTCGGTTTTACAGTGAAAACTGCAGGAACTTCAAACCGGCACTAGGAAACAGACTGAGAAAGCAGAGAAAAAGTGTCTCCTGCAACCCGTTCCCTTGGTGCTAGATGAACGAACGTCTCTCCACTTGCTCAGTTCTGAGAGATAAGTGTGTGTGAAAGCCGTCCTTCACCTAGCTTGTTGGGAACACAAAGTTTCTTTTCAGTTGCAAACTCCATTCCATACATATATATGGGGAGGTACTAGCTCCAACTCGGTTTTACAGTGAAAACTGCAGGAACTTCAAACCGGCACTAGGAAACAGACTGAGAAAGCAGAGAAAAAGTGTCTCCTGCAACCCGTTCCCTTGGTGCTAGATGAACGAACGTCTCTCCACTTGCTCAGTTCTGAGAGATAAGTGTGTGTGAAAGCCGTCCTTCACCTAGCTTGTTGGGAACACAAAGTTTCTTTTCAGTTGCAAACTCCATTCCATACATATATATGGGGAGGTACTAGCTCCAACTCGGTTTTACAGTGAAAACTGCAGGAACTTCAAACCGGCACTAGGAAACAGACTGAGAAAGCAGAGAAAAAGTGTCTCCTGCAACCCGTTCCCTTGGTGCTAGATGAACGAACGTCTCTCCACTTGCTCAGTTCTGAGAGATAAGTGTGTGTGAAAGCCGTCCTTCACCTAGCTTGTTGGGAACACAAAGTTTCTTTTCAGTTGCAAACTCCATTCCATACATATATATGGGGAGGTACTAGCTCCAACTCGGTTTTACAGTGAAAACTGCAGGAACTTCAAACCGGCACTAGGAAACAGACTGAGAAAGCAGAGAAAAAGTGTCTCCTGCAACCCGTTCCCTTGGTGCTAGATGAACGAACGTCTCTCCACTTGCTCAGTTCTGAGAGATAAGTGTGTGTGAAAGCCGTCCTTCACCTAGCTTGTTGGGAACACAAAGTTTCTTTTCAGTTGCAAACTCCATTCCATACATATATATGGGGAGGTACTAGCTCCAACTCGGTTTTACAGTGAAAACTGCAGGAACTTCAAACCGGCACTAGGAAACAGACTGAGAAAGCAGAGAAAAAGTGTCTCCTGCAACCCGTTCCCTTGGTGCTAGATGAACGAACGTCTCTCCACTTGCTCAGTTCTGAGAGATAAGTGTGTGTGAAAGCCGTCCTTCACCTAGCTTGTTGGGAACACAAAGTTTCTTTTCAGTTGCAAACTCCATTCCATACATATATATGGGGAGGTACTAGCTCCAACTCGGTTTTACAGTGAAAACTGCAGGAACTTCAAACCGGCACTAGGAAACAGACTGAGAAAGCAGAGAAAAAGTGTCTCCTGCAACCCGTTCCCTTGGTGCTAGATGAACGAACGTCTCTCCACTTGCTCAGTTCTGAGAGATAAGTGTGTGTGAAAGCCGTCCTTCACCTAGCTTGTTGGGAACACAAAGTTTCTTTTCAGTTGCAAACTCCATTCCATACATATATATGGGGAGGTACTAGCTCCAACTCGGTTTTACAGTGAAAACTGCAGGAACTTCAAACCGGCACTAGGAAACAGACTGAGAAAGCAGAGAAAAGTGTCTCCTGCAACCCGTTCCCTTGGTGCTAGATGAACGAACGTCTCTCCACTTGCTCAGTTCTGAGAGATAAGTGTGTGTGAAAGCCGTCCTTCACCTAGCTTGTTGGGAACACAAAGTTTCTTTTCAGTTGCAAACTCCATTCCATACATATATATGGGGAGGTACTAGCTCCAACTCGGTTTTACAGTGAAAACTGCAGGAACTTCAAACCGGCACTAGGAAACAGACTGAGAAAGCAGAGAAAAAGTGTCTCCTGCAACCCGTTCCCTTGGTGCTAGATGAACGAACGTCTCTCCACTTGCTCAGTTCTGAGAGATAAGTGTGTGTGAAAGCCGTCCTTCACCTAGCTTGTTGGGAACACAAAGTTTCTTTTCAGTTGCAAACTCCATTCCATACATATATATGGGGAGGTACTAGCTCCAACTCGGTTTTACAGTGAAAACTGCAGGAACTTCAAACCGGCACTAGGAAACAGACTGAGAAAGCAGAGAAAAAGTGTCTCCTGCAACCCGTTCCCTTGGTGCTAGATGAACGAACGTCTCTCCACTTGCTCAGTTCTGAGAGATAAGTGTGTGTGAAAGCCGTCCTTCACCTAGCTTGTTGGGAACACAAAGTTTCTTTTCAGTTGCAAACTCCATTCCATACATATATGGGGAGGTACTAGCTCCAACTCGGTTTTACAGTGAAAACTGCAGGAACTTCAAACCGGCACTAGGAAACAGACTGAGAAAGCAGAGAAAAAGTGTCTCCTGCAACCCGTTCCCTTGGTGCTAGATGAACGAACGTCTCTCCACTTGCTCAGTTCTGAGAGATAAGTGTGTGTGAAAGCCGTCCTTCACCTAGCTTGTTGGGAACACAAAGTTTCTTTTCAGTTGCAAACTCCATTCCATACATATATATGGGGAGGTACTAGCTCCAACTCGGTTTTACAGTGAAAACTGCAGGAACTTCAAACCGGCACTAGGAAACAGACTGAGAAAGCAGAGAAAAAGTGTCTCCTGCAACCCGTTCCCTTGGTGCTAGATGAACGAACGTCTCTCCACTTGCTCAGTTCTGAGAGATAAGTGTGTGTGAAAGCCGTCCTTCACCTAGCTTGTTGGGAACACAAAGTTTCTTTTCAGTTGCAAACTCCATTCCATACATATATATGGGGAGGTACTAGCTCCAACTCGGTTTTACAGTGAAAACTGCAGGAACTTCAAACCGGCACTAGGAAACAGACTGAGAAAGCAGAGAAAAAGTGTCTCCTGCAACCCGTTCCCTTGGTGCTAGATGAACGAACGTCTCTCCACTTGCTCAGTTCTGAGAGATAAGTGTGTGTGAAAGCCGTCCTTCACCTAGCTTGTTGGGAACACAAAGTTTCTTTTCAGTTGCAAACTCCATTCCATACATATATATGGGGAGGTACTAGCTCCAACTCGGTTTTACAGTGAAAACTGCAGGAACTTCAAACCGGCACTAGGAAACAGACTGAGAAAGCAGAGAAAAAGTGTCTCCTGCAACCCGTTCCCTTGGTGCTAGATGAACGAACGTCTCTCCACTTGCTCAGTTCTGAGAGATAAGTGTGTGTGAAAGCCGTCCTTCACCTAGCTTGTTGGGAACACAAAGTTTCTTTTCAGTTGCAAACTCCATTCCATACATATATATGGGGAGGTACTAGCTCCAACTCGGTTTTACAGTGAAAACTGCAGGAACTTCAAACCGGCACTAGGAAACAGACTGAGAAAGCAGAGAAAAAGTGTCTCCTGCAACCCGTTCCCTTGGTGCTAGATGAACGAACGTCTCTCCACTTGCTCAGTTCTGAGAGATAAGTGTGTGTGAAAGCCGTCCTTCACCTAGCTTGTTGGGAACACAAAGTTTCTTTTCAGTTGCAAACTCCATTCCATACATATATATGGGGAGGTACTAGCTCCAACTCGGTTTTACAGTGAAAACTGCAGGAACTTCAAACCGGCACTAGGAAACAGACTGAGAAAGCAGAGAAAAAGTGTCTCCTGCAACCCGTTCCCTTGGTGCTAGATGAACGAACGTCTCTCCACTTGCTCAGTTCTGAGAGATAAGTGTGTGTGAAAGCCGTCCTTCACCTAGCTTGTTGGGAACACAAAGTTTCTTTTCAGTTGCAAACTCCATTCCATACATATATATGGGGAGGTACTAGCTCCAACTCGGTTTTACAGTGAAAACTGCAGGAACTTCAAACCGGCACTAGGAAACAGACTGAGAAAGCAGAGAAAAAGTGTCTCCTGCAACCCGTTCCCTTGGTGCTAGATGAACGAACGTCTCTCCACTTGCTCAGTTCTGAGAGATAAGTGTGTGTGAAAGCCGTCCTTCACCTAGCTTGTTGGGAACACAAAGTTTCTTTTCAGTTGCAAACTCCATTCCATACATATATATGGGGAGGTACTAGCTCCAACTCGGTTTTACAGTGAAAACTGCAGGAACTTCAAACCGGCACTAGGAAACAGACTGAGAAAGCAGAGAAAAAGTGTCTCCTGCAACCCGTTCCCTTGGTGCTAGATGAACGAACGTCTCTCCACTTGCTCAGTTCTGAGAGATAAGTGTGTGTGAAAGCCGTCCTTCACCTAGCTTGTTGGGAACACAAAGTTTCTTTTCAGTTGCAAACTCCATTCCATACATATATATGGGGAGGTACTAGCTCCAACTCGGTTTTACAGTGAAAACTGCAGGAACTTCAAACCGGCACTAGGAAACAGACTGAGAAAGCAGAGAAAAAGTGTCTCCTGCAACCCGTTCCCTTGGTGCTAGATGAACGAACGTCTCTCCACTTGCTCAGTTCTGAGAGATAAGTGTGTGTGAAAGCCGTCCTTCACCTAGCTTGTTGGGAACACAAAGTTTCTTTTCAGTTGCAAACTCCATTCCATACATATATATGGGGAGGTACTAGCTCCAACTCGGTTTTACAGTGAAAACTGCAGGAACTTCAAACCGGCACTAGGAAACAGACTGAGAAAGCAGAGAAAAAGTGTCTCCTGCAACCCGTTCCCTTGGTGCTAGATGAACGAACGTCTCTCCACTTGCTCAGTTCTGAGAGATAAGTGTGTGTGAAAGCCGTCCTTCACCTAGCTTGTTGGGAACACAAAGTTTCTTTTCAGTTGCAAACTCCATTCCATACATATATATGGGGAGGTACTAGCTCCAACTCGGTTTTACAGTGAAAACTGCAGGAACTTCAAACCGGCACTAGGAAACAGACTGAGAAAGCAGAGAAAAAGTGTCTCCTGCAACCCGTTCCCTTGGTGCTAGATGAACGAACGTCTCTCCACTTGCTCAGTTCTGAGAGATAAGTGTGTGTGAAAGCCGTCCTTCACCTAGCTTGTTGGGAACACAAAGTTTCTTTTCAGTTGCAAACTCCATTCCATACATATATATGGGGAGGTACTAGCTCCAACTCGGTTTTACAGTGAAAACTGCAGGAACTTCAAACCGGCACTAGGAAACAGACTGAGAAAGCAGAGAAAAAGTGTCTCCTGCAACCCGTTCCCTTGGTGCTAGATGAACGAACGTCTCTCCACTTGCTCAGTTCTGAGAGATAAGTGTGTGTGAAAGCCGTCCTTCACCTAGCTTGTTGGGAACACAAAGTTTCTTTTCAGTTGCAAACTCCATTCCATACATATATATGGGGAGGTACTAGCTCCAACTCGGTTTTACAGTGAAAACTGCAGGAACTTCAAACCGGCACTAGGAAACAGACTGAGAAAGCAGAGAAAAAGTGTCTCCTGCAACCCGTTCCCTTGGTGCTAGATGAACGAACGTCTCTCCACTTGCTCAGTTCTGAGAGATAAGTGTGTGTGAAAGCCGTCCTTCACCTAGCTTGTTGGGAACACAAAGTTTCTTTTCAGTTGCAAACTCCATTCCATACATATATATGGGGAGGTACTAGCTCCAACTCGGTTTTACAGTGAAAACTGCAGGAACTTCAAACCGGCACTAGGAAACAGACTGAGAAAGCAGAGAAAAAGTGTCTCCTGCAACCCGTTCCCTTGGTGCTAGATGAACGAACGTCTCTCCACTTGCTCAGTTCTGAGAGATAAGTGTGTGTGAAAGCCGTCCTTCACCTAGCTTGTTGGGAACACAAAGTTTCTTTTCAGTTGCAAACTCCATTCCATACATATATATGGGGAGGTACTAGCTCCAACTCGGTTTTACAGTGAAAACTGCAGGAACTTCAAACCGGCACTAGGAAACAGACTGAGAAAGCAGAGAAAAAGTGTCTCCTGCAACCCGTTCCCTTGGTGCTAGATGAACGAACGTCTCT
>NW_022588341.1:0-17246 GCF_009834535.1 Camelus ferus | reverse complement strand
ATTTGAGGGAACTACTTAAATTACAATTCTACTGGGTAGAATCGCAGAAGAGTTATTTCTGTGAAAACTTCATGATTTTGAAACTGAAGTAAGGAAAATGCTGTATGAAGCAGAGTCATTATTATCTAGGTGTAAATAGACCTTGTATGGTAGGTTGAAATTTCAGAAATCCACATGCTCACAACTAGGTAATGAATGATTTCTAAATCCAATATGCATGTAGCGTGTTATGAACACGGAATGTCATGGTAAGTGAAACATTGTAAATTCAATGTCTATTGGATAGAACACGATCGAAGAGAATTTTTCTGTGAAAACTGCCTGTATTTCGCAAGTGGCATTAGGACAAACCTGCAAACGAGGAGAAACATTTCTACGGTGTAAATATGCCGTGTTTGGTGGATGAAAGTTTGGTAATCCACATGTTCACAACTCATTAAAAAATGTTTGTCGAATCCGTGATGCACGTATCATATTCAGAACACAGAATATCATGGTGAAATAAACTTTGTAAATTATATATCTATTGGGTAGAACTCACTCCAAAAATATTTTTCTGTGAAATCTGCCTCATTTTCAAAACTGGCATAAGGAAAAGAGTTTCGAAATCTGAGAAAATGTTTCTAAAGTGCAATATGACTTTAATGGTGGATGAAAACTCAGTAATCCACATGCTAACAATCTGTAGTGAATTTTTGTCGATTCTGTGATGCATACAGCTTTCTCAGAACACGGAAGTTAACAGTGAGCGAATCTATGTAAATTACATCTCTATTGAGTAAAACTCTCTCCAAGAGGATATTTCTGCATAAACTGCATGATTTTAGAAACTGACATTAGGAGATATCTACTAAATCTGAAAAGTCTTTCTACGTGTAATAATGCCTTGTTTGGTGGATGAAAATTCGGTAATTCTAATGTTCACAACTCATTAAAGAGTGTTTGTCTCTTATCCCTGATGCAGGGAGCATGTTTGGAACACAGAAATTCTCGATGAGCGGAAGCATTTAAATTTCATGTCCATTGGGTAGAACTCGCTCCACAAGCATTTTACTGAAAAATCTGCCTCACTTTCAAACCTGGAATTAGGAAATATATTCGAAATCTGAGATAATGCTTCTAAGTGTCAATATGACTTGAATGTGGATGAAAGATCAGAAATGCACATGCTAAGAAATCTGTAGTGAATACTTGTCGAAACTTTGATGCATGCATCTTTGTCAGAACACAGATTTTGACGGTGAGTGAATCTATGTAAATTACATGTCTATTGTGTAGAACTCTCTCCAAGAATATTTTTCTGTGAAAACTGCCTCATTTTCGAAACTGGCTTTAGGTAAAATTTCAAAAAATGAGAAAATGATTGTAAGCGCCATTATGCCTTGTATGGTGGATAAAACTATGGTAATCCACATGCTAACAACTCTGTAGTTAATATTTGTGGAATCCGAGATGCATGTAGCGTGTTCAGAACACGGAATTTCACGGTGAGCAAATCTATGTAAATTACAAGTGTATTGGGTAGAACACGCTCCAAGAGATTTTTGCTGTGTTATCTGCTGCATTTTGGAATCTGGCGATTGGAAATCTCTGTGAAATCAGAGAAAATGCTTCAAAGTGTCACTATGCCTTTTATTGTGTTGAAAGTTCGTTAATCCACATGCAAACACATTTGTAGTGAATATGTGTCAAATCAGTTATGCATGTAGCGTGTTCGAAAGATGTAATTTCACAGCTATGGAATCCATGTAAATTACATGCCTAGTGGGTAGAAATCGCTCCAACAGTTTTTTCCTTAAGAAAATGCCTAATTTTCAAAACTGCTATTAGGAAATTGATGCTAATCTCAGAGTTAATGTTTCTAGGTGCTATTATGTCTTGTATGGTGGATGAAAGTTTTTAATGCACATACTCATAACACAGTAATGAATGCTTTCTGAATCTGTGATGCATGTAGCATGTTAAGAACATTGGAATATCACAGTGAGGGGACAAATGTAAATTACATGTGTATTGGGTAGTACTCGCCCCAAGAAGTTTTTTCTGCGAAAACTGCATGATTTTAGAAACTGACGTAAGGAGAAATCTACTAAATAAGAATAAATGTTTCTATGTGTAAATACACATTGTATGGTGGATGAAAGTTCGGTAATACACATGTTCACCACTCAATAAAGAATGTTTGTCGAATCAGTGATGCATGTAGCGTGTTCGGAACATGCAATGTCACGGTGAGTGAAAGCATTTAAATGACATGTCCACTTGGTAGAACTTGCTCCAAAAGCATTTTTCTGTGAAATCTGCCTCATTTTCCAAACTGGCATTAGGAAATAATTCGAATTTTGAGAAAAAGCTTCTAAGCGTCAATATGAATTTTATGGTGATGAAAGTTCAGAAAAACGCATGCTAACAAATCTGTAGTGAAAATTTTTCGAAACCAGTGATGCATGCATTTTTTTCAGAACACAGAATTTGACGATGAGCGAATCTCTGTAAATACATGTCTATTGGGTGGAACAAGTTCCAAGAGTATATTTCTTTGAAAACTGCCTGATTTCAGAAACTGACGTTAGGAAAAATCTGCATATACTTTGTACATGTTTCTATCTGTATATATACATTTTATGGTAGATGAAAGTTCAGTAATCCACATGCTAAAAACTCAGCAGTGAATATTTGTCCAACCTGCGCTGCAAGTAGCATGTTTGAAGCACGGAATTTCACGGCGAGGGACATCTATGTAAATTATATGTCCAATGTGTAGAACACGCTACAAGAGACTTATCCTACTATAGTTGCCTGATTTTCTAAACTGCCATTAGGAAAAGCTGCGAACTCAGTATAATGTTTTCTAGGTTTATATATGCCTTATATGGTGGATGAAAATTCTGTAATCTACATGCACACAACTGAGTAATGAATGTTTGTCAAATCCATGATGAATTTAGCATGTTTGGACCATGGAAAGTCACTTTGTGGGAAACTATTGAAATTAGAATTCTACTGGGTCGAACTCGCTTGCAGAGATTACTTCTGCAAAAACATCATGATTTTCAAAACAGACGGTAGGAAAAAGTAGTGAAATCAGAGTAAATATTTCTAGGTGTATATATGTCTTATAAGCTGGATGAAAGTTCTCTAATCCACATGCACACAACTGAGTAATTAACGTTTGTCAAATCCGTGATGCTTGTAGCATGTTCAGAAAACGGAAAGTCACTTTGAGGGAAACGGCTTAAATTAAAATTCCTCTGGATAGAACTCGCTTGAAGAGGTTTTTTCCTGATAAACTTCATGATTTTAAAACCTGAAATTAGGAAAAAGCTGTGAAAGCAGAGTAAATATGTCTAGGTGTAAATATGCCTTCTATGGTGGAAATGTCTATTGGATAGAACACGTTCGAAGAGAATTTTTCTGTGAAAACTGCCTGTATTTCGCAAGTGGCATTAGGACAAACTTGCAAACGAGGAGAAAGATTTCTACGTGTAAATATGCCGTGTTTGGTGGACGAAAGTTTGGTAATCCACATGTTCACAACTCATTAAACAATGTTTGTCGAATCCGTGATGCACATACCATATTCAGAACACAGAATATCATGGTGAAATAAACTTTGTAAATTACATATTTATTGGGTAGAATACACTCCAAAAGTATTATTCTGTGAAATCTGCCTCATTATCAAAACTGGCATAAGGAAAACATTTCGAAGTTGGATAAATTCGAATCACATGCTCTAATCAGTAAAATGTTTTAATGTCAATATGAATAGAGGTGTATGCAGAAGATGTATGATAGTTGAAACATGTAAATTATGTCTGTTGATAGAAAACTCGAAGAGAATTTTCTGTGAAAAATGCCTGTTTTTTGCAACTGGCATGGACAAATCTGCAAACACAGAGAAAAATTTAGGTGTAACTATGCCAGTTTGTTGGTGAATGTCGAAATCAACACGTCCCAATCATTAATCAATGTTTGTCGAATCCGTGATCTATGTAATGTGTCGGAACCAGACTATCACGGTAATAGAAACTTGCTAATTACACATGTATTAGGTAGAACTCGCTCCAAAAGCAATTTTTATCTGCGAAATCTGCCCTCATTTTCAAACATGGCATTAGAAAACACCTTTCGAAATCTGAGGAAATGGCTCTAAGTGTCAATATGAATTGTATGGTGGATGAAAGTTCAGTAATCCACATGCTAAAATATTCTGTAGTGAATATTGTCGAAACGGTTATGCATGCAGCTTTCTCGAACACACCATTTGACGGTAAGCAAACCTAATGTAAATTAAATGTCTATTGTGTAGAACTCTCTCCAAGAGCATTTTTCAGTGAAAACTGCCTCATTTTCAAAAGTGGCGTGAGGAAAATTTTCAAAAAATGAGAAAATGCTTGTAAGCGCCATTATGCCTTGTATGGTGCATAAAACTACGGTAATCCACATGCTAACAACCATGTAGTTAATATTTGTGGAATCCGAGATGCATGTAGCGTGTTCAGAACACGGAATTTCACGGTGAGCGAATCTAGGTAAATTACAAGTCTCGGATAGAACTTGCCTCAAAAGATTTTTTGCTAAGAAATCTGCCACATTTTTCTAAACTGCCTTGGAAAATTCTTGAAATCAGAGAAAATGCTTCTTAGTATCAATATGCCTTTTATTATGCTGAAAGTTCGGTAATCCACATGCAAACATATTTGTAGTGAATATATCTCGAATCCGTTGTGCATGTAGCGTGTTCGAAGGACGTAATATCACAGCAATGGAATCTATGTTATTTACATGCCTAGTGGGTAGAAATCGCTCCAAAATGTTATTCCAAAAAAAATGAATAATTTTCAAAACTGCTATTAGGAAATTGCTGCGAACTCAGAGTTAATGTTTCTAGGTGCAAATATGTCTTGTGTGGTGGATGAAAGTTTGTAATGCACATGAGTACACGCATTAAAGAATGTTGTAGATTCTGTGATGCATGTAATGAATTCGGAACACAGAACGTCATGGTAACTGAAAGTATGTAAATTACAAGTCTATTGGGTAGAACTCACTCCAAGAGGATTTTTCTGTGAAAAGGGTCTTATTTTCGAAACTGGCATTAAGAAATATCTGCAAATACTGAGTACATGCTTCTAGCTGTATTTATACATTGTATGGTAAATGAAAGTACATTAATCCACATGCTAACAACTCAGCACTTAATATTTGTCGAACTGCTGTGCATGTAGCATGTTCGGAGCACGGTAGGTCACGGCGAGGAGATCTATGTAAATTACATGTCTACTGTGTAGAACACTCTACAAGAGAATTTTCCTGCAAAAGTTGCCTGATATTCTAAACTGCAGTTAGGAAAAAGCTTCAAAATCAGAATAATAGTTTCAAGGTTTATATATGCATTCTATGGTGGATGAAAGTTCTGTAAATCACAGGCACACAACTGAGTAATGAATGTTTGTCAAATCTGTGATGAATTTAACATGTTCGCACCACGGAAAGTCACTTTGATGGAAACAATTGAAATTGCAATTCTAATGGATAGATGTCACATGAAGAGATTTTTTCTGGGAAATCTTTATGATTTCGAGACTGAAGTTAGGAAAAATCTGTGAAATCAGAGTATATATTTCTAGGTGTATTTATGCCTTGTATGGTGGATGAAAGTTCTGTAATCCACATGCACACACCTGAGTAATGAATGTTTGTCAAATAAGTGATGCATATAGCGTGTTCAGAAAATGGAAAGTCACTTTGAGGGAAACTATTTAAATTACAATTCTCCTTTGTAGAACTCGCATGAAGAGTTTTTTCCTGCGAAAACTTCATGATTTTTGAAACTGAAGTAATGAAAATGCTGTGAAAGCAGAGTCATTATTTCTAGGTGTAAATATACCTTGTATGGTGGTTGAAATTTCAGAAATCCACATGCTCACAACTAGGTAATGAATGATTTCTAAATCCAATATGCATGTAGCGTGTTATGAACACGGAATGTCATGGTAAGTGAAACATTGTAAATTCAATGTCTATTGGATAGAACACGATCGAAGAGAATTTTTCTGTGAAAACTGCCTGTATTTCGCAAGTGGCATTAGGACAAACCTGCAAACGAGGAGAAACATTTCTACGTGTAAATATGCCGTGTTTGGTGGATGAAAGTTTGGTAATCCACATGTTCACAACTCATTAAAAAATGTTTGTCGAATCCGTGATGCACGTATCATATTCAGAACACAGAATATCATGGTGAAATAAACTTTGTAAATTATATATCTATTGGGTAAAACTCACTCCAAAATATTTTTCTGTGAAATCTGCCTCATTTTCAAAACTGGCATAAGGAAAAGAGTTTGAAATCTGAGAAAATGTTTCTAAGTGCAATATGACTTTAATGGTGGATGAAAACTCAGTAATCCACATGCTAACAATTCTGTAGTGAATTTTTGTCGATTCAGTGATGCATACAGCTTTCTCAGAACACGGAAGTTAACAGTGAGCGAATCTATGTAAATTACATCTCTATTGAGTAAAACTCTCTCCAAGAGGATATTTCTGCATAAACTGCATGATTTTAGAAACTGACATTAGGAGATATCTACTAAATCTGGAAAAGTCTTTCTACGTGTAATAATGCCTTGTTTGGTGGATGAAAATTCGGTAATTCTAATGTTCACAACTCATTAAAGAGTTTTTCTCTTATCCCTGATGCAGGGAGCATGTTTGGAACACAGAAATTCTCGATGAGCGGAAGCATTTAAATTTCATGTCCATTGGGTAGAACTCGCTCCACAAGCATTTTACTGAAAAATCTGCCTCACTTTCAAACCTGGAATTAGGAAATATATTCGAAATCTGAGATAATGCTTCTAAGTGTCAATATGACTTGAATGTGGATGAAAGATCAGAAATGCACATGCTAAGAAATCTGTAGTGAATACTTGTCGAAACTTTGATGCATGCATCTTTGTCAGAACACAGATTTTGACGGTGAGTGAATCTATGTAAATTACATGTCTATTGTGTAGAACTCTCTCCAAGAATATTTTTCTGTGAAAACTGCCTCATTTTCGAAACTGGCTTTAGGTAAAATTTCAAAAAATGAGAAAATGATTGTAAGCGCCATTATGCCTTGTATGGTGGATAAAACTATGGTAATCCACATGCTAACAACTCTGTAGTTAATATTTGTGGAATCCGAGATGCATGTAGCGTGTTCAGAACACGGAATTTCACGGTGAGCAAATCTATGTAAATTACAAGTGTATTGGGTAGAACACGCTCCAAGAGATTTTTGCTGTGTTATCTGCTGCATTTTGGAATCTGGCGATTGGAAATCTCTGTGAAATCAGAGAAAATGCTTCAAAGTGTCACTATGCCTTTTATTGTGTTGAAAGTTCGTTAATCCACATGCAAACACATTTGTAGTGAATATGTGTCAAATCAGTTATGCATGTAGCGTGTTCGAAAGATGTAATTTCACAGCTATGGAATCCATGTAAATTACATGCCTAGTGGGTAGAAATCGCTCCAACAGTTTTTTCCTTAAGAAAATGCCTAATTTTCAAAACTGCTATTAGGAAATTGATGCTATCTCAGAGTTAATGTTTCTAGGTGCTATTATGTCTTGTATGGTGGAATGAAAGTTTTTAATGCACATACTCATAACACAGTAATGAATGCTTTCTGAATCTGTGATGCATGTAGCATGTTAAGAACTTGGAATATCACAGTGAGGGGACAAATGTAAATTACATGTGTATTGGGTAGTACTCGCCCCAAGAAGTTTTTTCTGCGAAAACTGCATGATTTTAGAAACTGACGTAAGGAGAAATCTACTAAATAAGAATAAATGTTTCTATGTGTAAATACACATTGTATGGTGGATGAAAGTTCGGTAATACACATGTTCACCACTCAATAAAGAATGTTTGTCGAATCAGTGATGCATGTAGCGTGTTCGGAACATGCAATGTCACGGTGAGTGAAAGCATTTAAATGACATGTCCACTTGGTAGAACTTGCTCCAAAAGCATTTTTCTGTGAAATCTGCCTCATTTTCCAAACTGGCATTAGGAAATAATTCGAATTTTGAGAAAAAGCTTCTAAGCGTCAATATGAATTGTATGGTGATGAAAGTTCAGAAAAACGCATGCTAACAAATCTGTAGTGAAAATTTTTCGAAACCATGATGCATGCATTTTTTTCAGAACACAGAATTTGACGATGAGCGAATCTCTGTAAATTACATGTCTATTGGGTGGAACAAGTTCCAAGAGTATATTTCTTTGAAAACTGCCTGATTTCAGAAACTGACGTTAGGAAAAATCTGCATATACTTTGTACATGTTTCTATCTGTATATATACATTTTATGGTAGATGAAAGTTCAGTAATCCACATGCTAAAAACTCAGCAGTGAATATTTGTCGAACCTGCGCTGCAAGTAGCATGTTTGAAGCACGGAATTTCACGGCGAGGGACACTATGGAAATTATATGTCCAATGTGCAGAACATGCTACAAGAAATTTATCCTGCTATAGTTGCCTGATTTTCTAAACTGCCATTAGGAAAAAGCTGCGAACTCAGAATAATATATTCTAGGTATATATATGCATTATATGGTCAATGAAAATTTTGTAATCTACATGCACACAACTGAGTAATGAATGTTTGTCAAATCCTGATGAATTTAGCATGTTCGGACCATGGAAAGTCACTTTGTGGGAAACTATTGAAATTACAATTCTACTGGGTCGAACTCGCTTGCAGAGATTACTTCTGCAAAAACATCATGATTTTCAAAACAGACGGTTGGAAAAAGTAGTGAAATCACAGTAAATATTTCTAGGTGTATATATGTCTTATATGGTGGATGAAAGTTCTGTAATCCACATGCACACAACTGAGTAATTAACGTTTGTCAAATCCGTGATGCATGTAGCATGTTCAGAAAACGGAAAGTCACTTTGAGGGAAACTGCTTAAATTACAATTCCTCTGGATAGAACTCGCTTGAAGAGGTTTTTCCTGAGGAAACTTCATGATTTTAAATCCTGATGTTAGTAAAAAGCTGTGAAAGCAGAGTAAATATTTCTAGGTGTAAATATGCCTTGTATGGTGGATTAAATTTCGGAAATCCACATGCTCTCTAATCAGTAATGAATGTTTTATACATCCAATATGCATAGAGCGTGTTCTGAACAAGGAATGTCATGGTAAGTGAAACATTGTAAATTTCATGTCTGTCTGATAGAAAACGCTCGAAGAGAATTTTCCTGTGAAAACTGCCTGTTTTTTGCAACTGGCATTCGGACAAATCTGCAAACACAGAGAAAAATTTCTAGGTGTAACTATGCCGTGTTTGTTGGATGAATGTTCGGAAATCAACACGTTCCCAACTCATTAATCAATGTTTGTCGAATCCGTGATCTATGTAATGTGTTCGGACACAGACTATCACGGTAATAGAAACCTTGCAAATTACACATGTATTAGGTAGAACTCGCTCCAAAAGCATTTATCTGCGAAATCTGCCTCATTTTCAAACATGGCATTAGAAAAACACTTCGAAATCTGAGAAAATGGCTCTAAGTGTCAATATGAATTGTATGGTGGATGAAAGTTCAGTAATCCACATGCTAAAAAATTCTGTAGTGAATATTTGTCGAAACGGTTATGCATGCAGCTTTCTCCGAACACACAATTTGACGGTAAGCAAACCTATGTAAATTAAATGTCTATTGTGTAGAACTCTCTCCAAGAGCATTTTTCAGTGAAAACTGCCTCATTTTCGAAAGTGGCGTGAGGAAAAATTTCAAAAAATGAGAAAATGCTTGTAAGCGCCATTATGCCTTGTATGGTGGATAAAACTACGGTAATCCACATGCTAACAACTATGTAGTTAATATTTGTGGAATCCGAGATGCATGTAGCGTGTTCAGAACACGGAATTTCACGGTGAGCGAATCTAGGTAAATTACAAGTCTCGGATAGAACTTGCCTCAAAAGATTTTTGCTAAGAAATCTGCCACATTTTCTAAACTGCCTTTGGAAAATTCTTTGAAATCAGAGAAAATGCTTCTTAGTATCAATATGCCTTTTATTATGCTGAAAGTTCGGTAATCCACATGCAAACATATTTGTAGTGAATATATCTCGAATCCGTTGTGCATGTAGCGTGTTCGAAGGACGTAATATCACAGCAATGGAATCTATGTTATTTACATGCCTAGTGGGTAGAAATCGCTCCAAAATGTTATTCCAAAAAAAATGAATAATTTTCAAAACTGCTATTAGGAAATTGCTGCGAACTCAGAGTTAATGTTTCTAGGTGCAAATATGTCTTGTGTGGTGGATGAAAGTTTGTAATGCACATGAGTACACGCATTAAAGAATGTTGTAGATTCTGTGATGCATGTAATGAATTCGGAACACAGAACGTCATGGTAACTGAAAGTATGTAAATTACAAGTCTATTGGGTAGAACTCACTCCAAGAGGATTTTTCTGTGAAAAGGGTCTTATTTTCGAAACTGGCATTAAGAAATATCTGCAAATACTGAGTACATGCTTCTAGCTGTATTTATACATTGTATGGTAAATGAAAGTACATTAATCCACATGCTAACAACTCAGCACTTAATATTTGTCGAACTGCTGTGCATGTAGCATGTTCGGAGCACGGTAGGTCACGGCGAGGAGATCTATGTAAATTACATGTCTACTGTGTAGAACACTCTACAAGAGAATTTTCCTGCAAAAGTTGCCTGATATTCTAAACTGCAGTTAGGAAAAAGCTTCAAAATCAGAATAATAGTTTCAAGGTTTATATATGCATTCTATGGTGGATGAAAGTTCTGTAAATCACAGGCACACAACTGAGTAATGAATGTTTGTCAAATCTGTGATGAATTTAACATGTTCGCACCACGGAAAGTCACTTTGATGGAAACAATTGAAATTGCAATTCTAATGGATAGATGTCACATGAAGAGATTTTTTCTGGGAAATCTTTATGATTTCGAGACTGAAGTTAGGAAAAATCTGTGAAATCAGAGTATATATTTCTAGGTGTATTTATGCCTTGTATGGTGGATGAAAGTTCTGTAATCCACATGCACACAACTGAGTAATGAATGTTTGTCAAATCAGTGATGCATATAGCGTGTTCAGAAAATGGAAAGTCACTTTGAGGGAAACTATTTAAATTACAATTCTCCTTTGTAGAACTCGCATGAAGAGTTTTTTCCTGCGAAAACTTCATGATTTTTGAAACTGAAGTAATGAAAATGCTGTGAAAGCAGAGTCATTATTTCTAGGTGTAAATATACCTTGTATGGTGGTTGAAATTTCAGAAATCCACATGCTCACAACTAGGTAATGAATGATTTCTAAATCCAATATGCATGTAGCGTGTTATGAACACGGAATGTCATGGTAAGTGAAACATTGTAAATTCAATGTCTATTGGATAGAACACGATCGAAGAGAATTTTTCTGTGAAAACTGCCTGTATTTCGCAAGTGGCATTAGGACAAACCTGCAAACGAGGAGAAACATTTCTACGTGTAAATATGCCGTGTTTGGTGGATGAAAGTTTGGTAATCCACATGTTCACAACTCATTAAAAAATGTTTGTCGAATCCGTGATGCACGTATCATATTCAGAACACAGAATATCATGGTGAAATAAACTTTGTAAATTATATATCTATTGGGTAAAACTCACTCCAAAAATATTTTTCTGTGAAATCTGCCTCATTTTCAAAACTGGCATAAGGAAAAGAGTTTGAAATCTGAGAAAATGTTTCTAAGTGCAATATGACTTTAATGGTGGATGAAAACTCAGTAATCCACATGCTAACAATTCTGTAGTGAATTTTTGTCGATTCAGTGATGCATACAGCTTTCTCAGAACACGGAAGTTAACAGTGAGCGAATCTATGTAAATTACATCTCTATTGAGTAAAACTCTCTCCAAGAGGATATTTCTGCATAAACTGCATGATTTTAGAAACTGACATTAGGAGATATCTACTAAATCTGGAAAAGTCTTTCTACGTGTAATAATGCCTTGTTTGGTGGATGAAAATTCGGTAATTCTAATGTTCACAACTCATTAAAGAGTTTTTCTCTTATCCCTGATGCAGGGAGCATGTTTGGAACACAGAAATTCTCGATGAGCGGAAGCATTTAAATTTCATGTCCATTGGGTAGAACTCGCTCCACAAGCATTTTACTGAAAAATCTGCCTCACTTTCAAACCTGGAATTAGGAAATATATTCGAAATCTGAGATAATGCTTCTAAGTGTCAATATGACTTGAATGTGGATGAAAGATCAGAAATGCACATGCTAAGAAATCTGTAGTGAATACTTGTCGAAACTTTGATGCATGCATCTTTGTCAGAACACAGATTTTGACGGTGAGTGAATCTATGTAAATTACATGTCTATTGTGTAGAACTCTCTCCAAGAATATTTTTCTGTGAAAACTGCCTCATTTTCGAAACTGGCTTTAGGTAAAATTTCAAAAAATGAGAAAATGATTGTAAGCGCCATTATGCCTTGTATGGTGGATAAAACTATGGTAATCCACATGCTAACAACTCTGTAGTTAATATTTGTGGAATCCGAGATGCATGTAGCGTGTTCAGAACACGGAATTTCACGGTGAGCAAATCTATGTAAATTACAAGTGTATTGGGTAGAACACGCTCCAAGAGATTTTTGCTGTGTTATCTGCTGCATTTTGGAATCTGGCGATTGGAAATCTCTGTGAAATCAGAGAAAATGCTTCAAAGTGTCACTATGCCTTTTATTGTGTTGAAAGTTCGTTAATCCACATGCAAACACATTTGTAGTGAATATGTGTCAAATCAGTTATGCATGTAGCGTGTTCGAAAGATGTAATTTCACAGCTATGGAATCCATGTAAATTACATGCCTAGTGGGTAGAAATCGCTCCAACAGTTTTTTCCTTAAGAAAATGCCTAATTTTCAAAACTGCTATTAGGAAATTGATGCTATCTCAGAGTTAATGTTTCTAGGTGCTATTATGTCTTGTATGGTGAATGAAAGTTTTTAATGCACATACTCATAACACAGTAATGAATGCTTTCTGAATCTGTGATGCATGTAGCATGTTAAGAACTTGGAATATCACAGTGAGGGGACAAATGTAAATTACATGTGTATTGGGTAGTACTCGCCCCAAGAAGTTTTTTCTGCGAAAACTGCATGATTTTAGAAACTGACGTAAGGAGAAATCTACTAAATAAGAATAAATGTTTCTATGTGTAAATACACATTGTATGGTGGATGAAAGTTCGGTAATACACATGTTCACCACTCAATAAAGAATGTTTGTCGAATCAGTGATGCATGTAGCGTGTTCGGAACATGCAATGTCACGGTGAGTGAAAGCATTTAAATGACATGTCCACTTGGTAGAACTTGCTCCAAAAGCATTTTTCTGTGAAATCTGCCTCATTTTCCAAACTGGCATTAGGAAATAATTCGAATTTTGAGAAAAAGCTTCTAAGTGTCAATATGACATGTATGGTGATGAAAGTTCAGAAAAACGCATGCTAACAAATCTGTAGTGAAAATTTTTCGAAACCATGATGCATGCATTTTTTTCAGAACACAGAATTTGACGATGAGCGAATCTCTGTAAATTACATGTCTATTGGGTGGAACAAGTTCCAAGAGTATATTTCTTTGAAAACTGCCTGATTTCAGAAACTGACGTTAAGAAAAATCTGCATATATTTTGTTCATGTTTCTATCTGTATATATACATTTTATGGTAGATGAAAGTTCAGTAATCCACATGCTAAAAACTCAGCAGTGAATATTTGTCGAACCTGCGCTGCAAGTAGCATGTTTGAAGCACGGAATTTCACGGCGAGGGACACTATGGAAATTATATGTCCAATGTGCAGAACATGCTACAAGAAATTTATCCTGCTATAGTTGCCTGATTTTCTAAACTGCCATTAGGAAAAAGCTGCGAACTCAGAATAATATATTCTAGGTATATATATGCATTATATGGTCAATGAAAATTTTGTAATCTACATGCACACAACTGAGTAATGAATTTTTGTCAAATCCTGATGAATTTAGCATGTTCGGACCATAGAAAGTCACTTTGTGGGAAACTATTGAAATTACAATTCTACTGGTTCGAACTCGCTTACAGAGATTACTTCTGCAAAAACATCATGATTTTCAAAAAAGACGGTAGGAAAAAGTAGTGAAATCAGAGTAAATATTTCTACGGGTATATATGTCTTATAAGCTGGATGAAAGTTCTGTAATCCACATGCACACAACTGAGTAATTATCTTTTGTCAAATCCGTGATGCATGTAGAATGTTCAGAAAACAGAAAGTCACTTTGAGGGAAACTGCTTAAATTACAATTCCTCTGGATAGAACTCGCTTGAAGAGGATTTTTCCTGAGAAAACTTCATGATTTTAAAACCAGAAGTTAGGAGAAAGCTGTGAAAGCATAGTAAATATTTCTAGGTGTAAATATGCCTTGTATGGTGGATTAAATTTCGGAAATCCACATGCTCTCGAATCAGCAATGAATGCTTTATAAATCCAGTATGCATAGAGCGTGTTCTGAACAGGGAATGTCATGGTAGGTGAAACATTGTAAATTTCATGTCTGTCTGATAGAACACGCTCGAAGAGAATTTTTCTGTGAAAACTGCCTGTTTTTTGCAACTGGCATTCGGACAAATCTGCAAACACAGAGAAATATTTCTAGGTTTAAATATGCCGTGTTTGTTGGATGAATGTTCGGTAATCAACACGTTCCCAACTCATTAATAAATGTTTGTCGAATCCGTGATCTATGTAATGTGTTCGGAACACAGACTATCACGGTAATAGAAACCTTGCAATTTACACATGTATTAGGTAGAACTCGCTCCAAAAGCATTTATCTGCGAAATCTGCCTCATTTTAAAAACTGGCATTAGAAAAACACTTCGAAATCTGAGAAAATGATTCTAAGTGTCAATATGAATTGTATGGTGGATGAAAGTTCAGTAATCCACATGCTAAAAAATTCTGTAGTGAATATTTGTCGAAACTGATATGCATGCAGCTTTCTCAGAACACAGAATTTGATGGTGAGCGAACCTATGTAAATTAAATGTCTATTGTATAGAACTCTCTCCAAGAGCATTTTTCGGTGAAAAGTGCCTCATTTTCGAAAGTGGCGTTAGAAAAATTTTCAAAAAATGAGAAAATGCTTGTAAGCGCCATTATGCCTTGTATGGTGGATAAAACTACGGTAATCCACATGCTAACAACCCTGTAGTTAATATTTGTGGAATCCGAGATGCATGTAGCGTGTTCAGAACACGGAATTTCACGGTGAGCGAATCTAGGTAAATTACAAGTCTCGGATAGAACTTGCCTCAAAAGATTTTTGCTAAGAAATCTGCCACATTTTCTAAACTGCCTTTGGAAAATTCTTTGAAATCAGAGAAAATGCTTCTTAGTATCAATATGCCTTTTATTATGCTGAAAGTTCGGTAATCCACATGCAAACATATTTGTAGTGAATATATCTCGAATCCGTTGTGCATGTAGCGTGTTCGAAGGACGTAATATCACAGCAATGGAATCTATGTTATTTACATGCCTAGTGGGTAGAAATCGCTCCAAAATGTTATTCCAAAAAAATGAATAATTTTCAAAACTGCTATTAGGAAATTGCTGCGAACTCAGAGTTAATGTTTCTAGGTGCAAATATGTCTTGTGTGGTGGATGAAAGTTTGTAATGCACATGAGTACACTCATTAAAGAATGTTGTAGATTCTGTGATGCATGTAATGAATTCGGAACACAGAACGTCATGGTAACTGAAAGTATGTAAATTACAAGTCTATTGGGTAGAACTCACTCCAAGAGGATTTTTCTGTGAAAAGGGTCTTATTTTCGAAACTGGCATTAAGAAATATCTGCAAATACTGAGTACATGCTTCTAGCTGTATTTATACATTGTATGGTAAATGAAAGTACATTAATCCACATGCTAACAACTCAGCACTTAATATTTGTCGAACTGCTGTGCATGTAGCATGTTCGGAGCACGGTAGGTCACGGCGAGGAGATCTATGTAAATTACATGTCTACTGTGTAGAACACTCTACAAGAGAATTTTCCTGCAAAAGTTGCCTGATATTCTAAACTGCAGTTAGGAAAAAGCTTCAAAATCAGAATAATAGTTTCAAGGTTTATATATGCATTCTATGGTGGATGAAAGTTCTGTAAATCACAGGCACACAACTGAGTAATGAATGTTTGTCAAATCTGTGATGAATTTAACATGTTCGCACCACGGAAAGTCACTTTGATGGAAACAATTGAAATTGCAATTCTAATGGATAGATGTCACATGAAGAGATTTTTTCTGGGAAATCTTTATGATTTCGAGACTGAAGTTAGGAAAAATCTGTGAAATCAGAGTATATATTTCTAGGTGTATTTATGCCTTGTATGGTGGATGAAAGTTCTGTAATCCACATGCACACACCTGAGTAATGAATGTTTGTCAAATAAGTGATGCATATAGCGTGTTCAGAAAATGGAAAGTCACTTTGAGGGAAACTATTTAAATTACAATTCTCCTTTGTAGAACTCGCATGAAGAGTTTTTTCCTGCGAAAACTTCATGATTTTTGAAACTGAAGTAATGAAAATGCTGTGAAAGCAGAGTCATTATTTCTAGGTGTAAATATACCTTGTATGGTGGTTGAAATTTCAGAAATCCACATGCTCACAACTAGGTAATGAATGATTTCTAAATCCAATATGCATGTAGCGTGTTATGAACACGGAATGTCATGGTAAGTGAAACATTGTAAATTCAATGTCTATTGGATAGAACACGATCGAAGAGAATTTTTCTGTGAAAACTGCCTGTATTTCGCAAGTGGCATTAGGACAAACCTGCAAACGAGGAGAAACATTTCTACGTGTAAATATGCCGTGTTTGGTGGATGAAAGTTTGGTAATCCACATGTTCACAACTCATTAAAAAATGTTTGTCGAATCCGTGATGCACGTATCATATTCAGAACACAGAATATCATGGTGAAATAAACTTGTAAATTATATATCTATTGGGTAAAACTCACTCCAAAAATATTTTTCTGTGAAATCTGCCTCATTTTCAAAACTGGCATAAGGAAAAGAGTTTGAAATCTGAGAAAATGTTTCTAA
>NW_022588340.1:0-17252 GCF_009834535.1 Camelus ferus | reverse complement strand
GCCCGCACGAGGGAGACTCTTTGGAAACACTCGAAGGGCTCCTAGGAGATCCCAGGTGCTGCAGACAGAAGACGGAACTTCCCACTCTCAGAATACGGAACACGTCTGACAGTGTGGGGGAGGTTTGGGGCCGACCTCCACGTAGCTGCCTGGGGTCGCAGGTGTTCCCTGGCAGGGGAATTCCGCTAATTCCTCCCCTGTCCAGGGGGAGGCAGTACATGCTACCTGCATTTCCAGCCAATCCCCCACCTTTCCCCGGCAGCCCGCACTAGGAGACTCTTTGGAAGACACTCGAAGGGCTCCTAGGAGATCCCAGGTGCTGCAGACAGAAGACGGATCCTCCCAACACTCAGAATTCCGGAACAAGTCTGACTGTGGGGGGGGGTTTTGTGGCCGCCCTCCACGCAGCTGCCTGGGGTCACTGGTATTGTCTGGCAGGGGGAAGTCCGCTAATTACTTCCCAATTCCAGGGGGAGGCACTAGATGCTACCTGCATTTCCAGCCCAACCCCCTCATTTCCCTTGGAGCCCGCGATAGGTGTCAATAGGGGAAAACACGCGGAGGGCTCCTAGGAGATCCAAGACGCTGCAGACAGAAGGCCGAACCTCCCCACTCTCAAAATTCCGGAACACGGCCGAGTGTGTGGTGGAGGTTTGGGGCCACACACCACAAAGCTGCCTGGTTTCACAGGTGTTGCCTTGCAGGGTTAAGTCAGCCAATTACCTCTCCTGTCCAGGGAGAGACACTAGATGTTACCTGCAATTCCAGGTCTACTCCTGCCTTTCGCCGTCAGCCCACACTAAGAGACACTCGGGAATAAACGCGGAGGGCTCCTAGGAGATCCCAGGCTCTGCAGACATAAGACGGAACCTCCCCACACTCAGAATTCCGGAACACGTCTGACTGTGTGGGGGAGTTTTTTGGCCGCCCTCCACGCAGCTGCCTGGGGTCACAGGTGCTCCCTGGCAGGGGGAAGTCCGCTAAAAACATCCCTGTCCAGGGGGTGGCACTACATGCTACCTGCATTACCAGCCCATCACCCGAATTTCCTGGCAGCCGGCACTAGGGGAACCTCGGGGAAGAAAAGCCAAGGGCTCATAGGAGATCCCAGGCGAAGCAGAAGAAGACGGAACCTCCGCACACTCAGAATTCCGGAACACGGCTGACTGTGTGTGGGAGGTTTAGGGCTGCCCACTTCGCGGCTGCCTGGGGTCACTGGTGTTCCCTGGCAGGGGGAAGTCCGCTAAATACCTCCCCTGTCCAGGGGAGGAACGACATGCTACCTGCATTTCCAGCTAATCCCCGCCTTTCCCCGGCAGCCCGCACAAGGAGACTCTCGGGGAAGTCACGCGAATGGCTCCTAGGAGATCTCAGTTGCTGCAGACAGAAGACAAAACGTCCCCACTCTCAGAATTACGAAACACGTCTGACTGTGTGGGGGAGGTTTGGGGCCGCCTTCCACGCAGCTGCCTGGGGTCACAGGTGTTCCCTGGCAGGGGGAATTCCGCTAAATACCTCCCCTGTCCAGGGGGAAGCAGCACATGCTACCTGCATTTCCAGCCCAACCCCCGCTTTTCCCCTGCAGCCCGCACTCGGAGACACTCGGGGAGACACGCAGAGGGCTCCTAGGAGATCACAGGTGCTGCAGACACACGATGGGTCCTCCCCACACTCAGAATTCCGGAACACGGACGAGTTTGTGTGGGATGTTTTGGGCCACCCTCCACGAAGCTGCCTGGGGTCACAGGTTTTGCATTGCAGCGGGAAATCCGCTAATTACCTCCCTTGTCCCGGAGGAGGCAATACATGCTGCCTGCATTTCCAGCCCAACCCCCGCATTTCCCTGGCAGCCCGCACTAACAGACACTAGGGGAAGACACGCGGAGGGCTCCTAGGGGATCCCAGGTGCTGCAGACAGAAGACGGAACCTCTCCACACTCAGAATTCCGGAACACGGCCGACTGTGTGGGGGAGGTTTTGTGACGATATCCACGCAGGTGCCTTGTTCACCGGTGTTGCCTGGCAGGGGGAAGTACGCTAATTACCTACCCTGTCCATGAGGAGACTCTAGATGCTACCTGCATTTCCAGCCCAAACCCCGCCTTTCCCCGGGAGCCCGCACTAGTAGAAACTCGAAGATGACACGCGGAGTGCTCTTAGAATATCCCAGGCGCTGCAGACAGAAGACGGAACCTCCCCACACTCAGAATTCCGGAACACGGCCGAGTGTGCGTGAGAGGTTTGGGGCCGCCCCCCACGAAGCTGCCTGGGGTCACAGGTGTTGCATTGCAGTGAGAAATCCGCTAATTACCTCCCCTGTCCTGGAGGAGGCACTAGATGCTACCTGCATTTCCAAACCAACCCCTGAATTTCCCCGGCATCTCGCAATAGGAGACACTCGGGGAAGAAATGCGGAGGGCTCCTAGGGGATCCCAGGCGCGGCAGACATAAGACGGAACCTCCCCACACTCAGAATTCCGGAACACGGCCGAGTGTGTGGGGGAGGTTTGGGGCCGCCATCCACGTAGATGCCTGGTGTCACTGGAATTGCCATTCAGGGGGAAGTCCGCTAATTACTTCCCAATCCAGGGGGAGGCCATGGATGCTACCTGCATTTCCAGCCCAACCCCCTCATTTCCATTGGAGCCCGCAATAGGAGACACTCGGGGAAGACACGCGAGGGCTCTTTTGAGATACCAGGCGCTGCAGACAGAAGACGGAACCTCCCAACTCAAATTCCGGAACACGCCCGAGTGTGGTGGAGGTTTCGGGCCACACGCCACGAAGCTGCCTGGTGTCACAGGTGTTGCCTTGCAGGGGTAAGTCAGCCAATTACCTCTCCTGTCCAGGGAGAGGCACTAGATGGTACCTGCATTTCCAGGTCTACCCCTGCTATTCGCCGTCCGCCTGCACTAGGAGACACTCGGGGAAGACACGTGGAGGGCTCCTAGGGGATCCAAGACGCTGCAGACAAAAGACGGAACCTCCCCACACTCAAATTCCGGAACTCGGCCGAGTGTGTTGGGGAGGTTTGGGGCCACCCTCCACGCAGGTGCCTGTTGTCAAAGGTATTGCCTAGCAGGGAGAAATGCGCTAATTACCTCCCCTGTCCAGGGGGAGTCACTGTATGCTACCTGCATTTCCAGCCAAACCCCCGCATTTCCATTGAACCCCACACTAGGAGACACTCGGGGAAGACACGCGGAGGGCTCTTTTGAGATACCAGGCGCTGCAGACAGAAGACGGAACCTCCCAACAATCAGAATTCCGGAACACGGCCGAGAGTGTGTGGGAGGTTTGAGACCGCCCTCCACGCAGCTGCCTGGTGTCACAGGTGTTGCAAGGCAGAGGGAATTCAGCTAATTATCTCTCCTGTCCAGGGGGAGGCACTAGATGCTACCTGCATTTCCAGGTTAACCCCCGCGTTTCCCTGGCAGCCCGCACTAGGAGACACTCGGGGAACACACGCGGAAGGCTCCTAGGAAATCCCAGTCGCTGCAGACGGAATACGGATCCTCCCCAATCTCAGAATTCCGGAACACGCCCGAGTGTGTTAGGGAGGTTAGGGGCCGCCCTCCATGCAGCTGCCAGGTGTCACAGGTGTTGCCTGGCAGGGGGAATTCCGCTAATTACCTCCCCTGTACAGGGGGACACTAGATGCTACCTGCATTTCCAGCCCAAACCCCGCCTTTCCCCGGGAGCCCGCACTAGTAGATACTCGAGGAAGACACGCGGAGGGCTCCTAGAAGATCCCAGGCGCTGCAGACAGATGACAGAAACTCCCCACACTCAGAATTCCGGAACACGGCCGAGTGTGTGTGGGAGGTTTGGGGCCGCCCCCACGAAGCTGCCTGGGGTCACAGGTGTTGCAATGCAGTGGGAAATCCGCTAATTACCTCCCCTGTCCTGGAGGAGGCACTAGATGCTACCTGCATTTCCAACCCTACCCCTGAATTTCCCCGGCAGCCCGCAATAGGAGACACTCGGGGAAGAAACGCGGAGGGCTCCTAGTGGATCCCAGGCGCTGCAGACATAAGACGGAACCTCCCCACACTCAGAATTCCGGAACACGGCCGAGTGTGTGGGGGAGTTTGGGGCCGCCATCCACGTAGATGCCTGGTGTCACGGGTTTTGCCTTGCAGGGGTAAGTCCGCCAATTACTTCCCAATTCCAGGGGGAGGCACTAGATGCTACCTGCATTTCCAGCCCAACCCCCTCATTTCCCTTGGAGCCCGCAATAGGAGTCAATAGGGGAAAACACGCGGAGGTCTCCTAGGAGATCCAAGACGCTGCAGATAGAAGGCCGAACCTCCCCACTCTCAAAATTCCGGAACACGGCCGAGTGTGTGGTGGAGGTTTGGGGCCACACACCACAAAGCTGCCTGGTTTCACAGGTGTTGCCTTGCAGGGGTAAGTCCGCCAATTACCTCTCCTGTCCAGGGAGAGCACTAGATGGTACCTGCATTTCCAGGTCTACCCCTGCTATTCGCCGTCTGCCTGCACTAGGAGACACTCGGGGAAGACACGCGGAGGGCTCCTAGGGGATCCAAGACGCTGCAGACAAAAGACGGAACCTCCCCACACTCAAAATTCCGGAACACGGCCGAGAGTGTGTGGGAGGTTTGAGACCGCCCTCCACGCAGCTGCCTGGTGTCACAGGTGTTGCAAGGCAGAGGGAATTCTGCTAATTACCTCCCCTGTCCAAGGGGAGGCACTAGATGCTACCTGCATTTCCAGGCTAACCTCCGCGTTTCCCTGGCAGCCCGCACTAGGAGACACTGGGGGAAGACACGCGGAAGTCTCCTAGGATATCCCAGTCGCTGCAGATGGAAGACGGAACCTCCCCAATCTCAGAATTCCGGAACACGCCCGAGTGTGTTAGGGAGGTTAGGGGCCGCCCTCCATGCAGCTGCCAGGTGTCACAGGTGTTGCCTGGCAGGGGGAATTCCGCTAATTACCTCCACTGTACAGGGGGAGACACTAGATGCTACCTGCATTTCCAGCCCAACCCCCGCTTTTCCCCGGCAGCCCGCACTCGGAGACACTCGGGGAAGACACGCAGAGGGCTTCTAGGAGATCACAGGTGCTGCAGACACACGATGGGTCCTCCCCACACTCAGAATTCCGGAACACGGACGAGTTTGTGTGGGATGTTTGGGGCCACCCTCCACGAAGCTGCCTGGGGTCACAGGTTTTGCATTGCAGCGGGAAATCCGCTAATTACCTCCCTTGTCCCGGAGGAGGCAATACATGCTGCCTGCATTTCCAGCCCAACCCCCGCATTTCCCTGGCAGCCCGCACTAGCAGACACTAGGGGAAGACACGCGGAGGGCTCCTAGGGGATCCCAGGTTCTGCAGACTGAAGACGGAACCTCCCAACACTCAGAATTCCGGAACACGTGTGACTGTGTGGGGGAGGTTTGGGGCCGACCTCAACGTAGAGGCCTGGTGTCGCAAGTTTTAGGTGCAAGGGTGAAGTCCGCTAAATATCTCCCCTGTCCAGTGGGAGGCACTACATGCTACCTGCATTTCCAGCCCATTCCCCGCCTTTCCCCGGCAGCCCGCACTATGAGAATCTCGGGGAAGACACGCAAATGGCTGATAAGAGATCCCAGGAACTGCAGACAGACGACGGATCCTTCCCACTCTCAGAATTCCGGAACACGGCTGACTGTGTAGGGAGGTTGGGGGCCGCCCTCCACGCAGCTGCCTGGGGTCACAGGTGTTTTCTGGCATGGGGAAATCCGCTAAATACCTCCCCTGTCCAGGGGGAGGCACTACATGCTACCTGCATTTCCAGCCCATCCCCCTCATTTCCCCGGCAGCCCGCACAAGGAGACTCTCGGGGAAGACATGTGAAGGGCTCCTAGGAGATCCCAGGCGCAGTAGACAGAAGACGGATCCTCCCAAAACTCAGAATTCCGGAACACATCTGACTGTGTGGGGGAGTTTTGGCCGCCCTCCACGCAGCTGCCTGGGGTCACTGGTATTGTCTGGCAGGGGGAAGTCCGCTAATTACTTCCCAATTCCAGGGGGAGGCACTAGATGCTACCTGCATTTCCAGCCCAACCCCCTCATTTCCCTTGCAGCCCGCAATAGGAGACAATAGGGGAAAACACGCGGAGGGCTCCTAGGAGATCCAAGACGCTGCAGACAGAAGGCCGAACCTCCCCACTCTCAAAATTCCGGAACACGGCCGAGTGTGTGGTGGAGGTTTGGGGCCACACACCACAAAGCTGCCTGGTTTCACAGGTGTTGCCTTGCAGGTGTAAGTCCGCCAATTACCTCTCCTGTCCAGGGAGAGGCACTAGATGGTACCTGCATTTCCAGGTCTACCCCTGCTATTCGCCGTCTGCCTGCACTAGGAGACACTCGGGGAAGACACGCGGAGGGCTCCTAGGGGATCCAAGACGCTGCAGACAAAAGACGGAACCTCCCCACACTCAAAATTCCGGAACTCGGCCGAGTGTGTTGGGGAGGTTTGGGGCCACCCTCCACGCAGGTGCCTGTTGTCAAAGGTATTGCCTAGCAGGGAGAAATGCGCTAATTACCTCCCCTGTCCAGGGGGAGTCACTGTATGCTACCTGCATTTCCAGCCAAACCCCCGCATTTCCATTGAAACCCACACTAGGAGACACTCGGGGAAGACACGCGGAGGGCTCTTTTGAGATCCCAGGCGCAGCAGACTGAAGACGGAACCGCCCAACACTCAGAATTCCGGAACACGTGTGACTGTGTGGGGGAGATTTTTGGCCGCCCTCCACGCAGCTGCCTGGTGTCACATGTGTTGCCTGGCAGGGGGAAGTCCGCTAAATACCTCCCCTGTACAGGTGTAGACACTACATGCTACGTGCATTTTCAGCGATCCCCCGCCTTTTCCTGGCAGCCCGCACTAGGACTCTCTCGGGGAAGAGACGGAGAAATGCTCCTAGGAGATCCCAGGCACTGCAGACAGAATTCGGAACCTCCCCATACACAGAATTCCGGGACACGGCTGACTGTGTGGGGGAGGTTTGGGGCTGCCATCCACACAGCTGCCTGTGGTCACAGGTGTTCCCTGGCAGGGGAATTCCGCTAAATTCCTCCCATGTCCAGGGGGAGGCAGTACATGCTACCTGCATTTCCAGCCAATCCCCCACCTTTCCCCGGCAGCCCGAACTAGGAGACTCTTTGGAAAGACACTCGAAGGGCTCCTAGGAGATCCCAGTTGCTGCAGAGAGAAGACGGAACTTCCCCAATCTCAGAATAACGGAACACGTCTGACTGTGTGGGGGAGTTTGGGCCGAACTCAACGTAGAGTCCTGGTGTCGCAAGTTTTAGGTGCAAGGGTGAAGTCCGCTAAATATCTCCCCTGTCCAGTGGGAGGCACTACATGCTACCTGCATTTCCAGCCCATTCCCCGCCTTTCCCCGGCAGCCCGCACTATGAGAATCTCGGGGAAGACACGCAAATGGCTGATAAGAGATCCCAGGAACTGCAGACAGACGACGGATCCTTCCCACTCTCAGAATTCCGGAACACGGCTGACTGTGTAGGGGAGGTTGGGGGCCGCCCTCCACGAAGCTGCCTGGGGTCACGGTGTTTCTGGCATGGGGAATCCGCTAATACCTCCCTGTCCAGGGGGAGGCACTACATGCTACCTGCATTTCCAGCCCATCCCCCATTTCCCCGGCAGCCCGCACAGGAGATCTCGGAAGAACACTCGAAGGGCTCCTAGGAGATCCCAGGGTGCTGCAGACAGAAGACGGATCCTCCCAACACTCAGAATTCCGGAACAAGTCTGACTGTGGGGGGGGGTTTTGTGGCCGCCCTCCACGCAGCTGCCTGGGGTCACTGGTATTGTCTGGCAGGGGGAAGTCCGCTAATTACTTCCCAATTCCAGGGGGAGGCACTAGATGCTACCTGCATTTCCAGCCCAACCCCCTCATTTCCCTTGGAGCCCGCGATAGGTGTCAATAGGGGAAAACACGCGGAGGGCTCCTAGGAGATCCAAGACGCTGCAGACAGAAGGCCGAACCTCCCCACTCTCAAAATTCCGGAACACGGCCGAGTGTGTGGTGGAGGTTTGGGGCCACACACCACAAAGCTGCCTGGTTTCACAGGTGTTGCCTTGCAGGGTTAAGTCAGCCAATTACCTCTCCTGTCCAGGGAGAGACACTAGATGTTACCTGCAATTCCAGGTCTACTCCTGCCTTTCGCCGTCAGCCCACACTAAGAGACACTCGGGGAATAAACGCGGAGGGCTCCTAGGAGATCCCAGGCTCTGCAGACATAAGACGGAACCTCCCCACACTCAGAATTCCGGAACACGTCTGACTGTGTGGGGGAGTTTTTTGGCCGCCCTCCACGCAGCTGCCTGGGGTCACAGGTGCTCCCTGGCAGGGGGAAGTCCGCTAAAAACATCCCCTGTCCAGGGGGTGGCACTACATGCTACCTGCATTACCAGCCATCACCCGAATTTCCTGGCAGCCGGCACTAGGGGAACCTCGGGGAAGAAAAGCCAAGGGCTCATAGGAGATCCCAGGCGAAGCAGAAGAAGACGGAACCTCCGCACACTCAGAATTCCGGAACACGGCTGACTGTGTGTGGGAGGTTTAGGGCTGCCCACTTCGCGGCTGCCTGGGGTCACTGGTGTTCCCTGGCAGGGGGAAGTCCGCTAAATACCTCCCCTGTCCAGGGGGAGGAACGACATGCTACCTGCATTTCCAGCTAATCCCCCGCCTTTCCCCGGCAGCCCGCACAAGGAGACTCTCGGGGAAGTCACGCGAATGGCTCCTAGGAGATCTCAGTTGCTGCAGACAGAAGACAAAACGTCCCCACTCTCAGAATTACGAAACACGTCTGACTGTGTGGGGGAGGTTTGGGGCCGCCTTCCACGCAGCTGCCTGGGGTCACAGGTGTTCCCTGGCAGGGGGAATTCCGCTAAATACCTCCCCTGTCCAGGGGGAAGCAGCACATGCTACCTGCATTTCCAGCCCAACCCCCGCTTTTCCCCTGCAGCCCGCACTCGGAGACACTCGGGGTAGACACGCAGAGGGCTCCTAGGAGATCACAGGTGCTGCAGACACACGATGGGTCCTCCCCACACTCAGAATTCCGGAACACGGACGAGTTTGTGTGGGATGTTTTGGGCCACCCTCCACGAAGCTGCCTGGGGTCACAGGTTTTGCATTGCAGCGGGAAATCCGCTAATTACCTCCCTTGTCCCGGAGGAGGCAATACATGCTGCCTGCATTTCCAGCCCAACCCCCGCATTTCCCTGGCAGCCCGCACTAACAGACACTAGGGGAAGACACGCGGAGGGCTCCTAGGGGATCCCAGGTGCTGCAGACAGAAGACGGAACCTCTCCACACTCAGAATTCCGGAACACGGCCGACTGTGTGGGGGAGGTTTTGTGACGATATCCACGCAGGTGCCTTGTTCACCGGTGTTGCCTGGCAGGGGGAAGTACGCTAATTACCTACCCTGTCCATGAGGAGACTCTAGATGCTACCTGCATTTCCAGCCCAAACCCCGCCTTTCCCCGGGAGCCCGCACTAGTAGAAACTCGAAGATGACACGCGGAGTGCTCTTAGAATATCCCAGGCGCTGCAGACAGAAGACGGAACCTCCCCACACTCAGAATTCCGGAACACGGCCGAGTGTGCGTGAGAGGTTTGGGGCCGCCCCCCACGAAGCTGCCTGGGGTCACAGGTGTTGCATTGCAGTGAGAAATCCGCTAATTACCTCCCCTGTCCTGGAGGAGGCACTAGATGCTACCTGCATTTCCAAACCAACCCCTGAATTTCCCCGGCATCTCGCAATAGGAGACACTCGGGGAAGAAATGCGGAGGGCTCCTAGGGGATCCCAGGCGCGGCAGACATAAGACGGAACCTCCCCACACTCAGAATTCCGGAACACACGGCCGAGTGTGGGGGAGGTTTGGGGCCGCCATCCACGTAGATGCCTGGTGTCACTGGAATTGCCATTCAGGGGGAAGTCCGCTAATTACTTCCCAAATCCAGGGGGAGGCCATGGATGCTACCTGCATTTCCAGCCCAACCCCCTCATTTCCATTGGAGCCCGCAATAGGAGACACTCGGGGAAGACACGCAGAGGGCTCTTTGAGATACCAGGCGCTGCAGACAGAAGACGGAACCTCCCAACAATCAGAATTCCGGAACACGCCCGAGTGTGTGGTGGAGGTTTCGGGCCACACGCCACGAAGCTGCCTGGTGTCACAGGTGTTGCCTTGCAGGGGTAAGTCAGCCAATTACCTCTCCTGTCCAGGGAGAGGCACTAGATGGTACCTGCATTTCCAGGTCTACCCCTGCTATTCGCCGTCCGCCTGCACTAGGAGACACTCGGGGAAGACACGTGGAGGGCTCCTAGGGGATCCAAGACGCTGCAGACAAAAGACGGAACCTCCCCACACTCAAAATTCCGGAACTCGGCCGAGTGTGTTGGGGAGGTTTGGGGCCACCCTCCACGCAGGTGCCTGTTGTCAAAGGTATTGCCTAGCAGGGAGAAATGCGCTAATTACCTCCCCTGTCCAGGGGGAGTCACTGTATGCTACCTGCATTTCCAGCCAAACCCCCGCATTTCCATTGAACCCCACACTAGGAGACACTCGGGGAAGACACGCGGAGGGCTCTTTTGAGATACCAGGCGCTGCAGACAGAAGACGGAACCTCCCAACAATCAGAATTCCGGAACACGGCCGAGAGTGTGTGGGAGGTTTGAGACCGCCCTCCACGCAGCTGCCTGGTGTCACAGGTGTTGCAAGGCAGAGGGAATTCAGCTAATTATCTCTCCTGTCCAGGGGGAGGCACTAGATGCTACCTGCATTTCCAGGTTAACCCCCGCGTTTCCCTGGCAGCCCGCACTAGGAGACACTCGGGGAACACACGCGGAAGGCTCCTAGGAAATCCCAGTCGCTGCAGACGGAATACGGATCCTCCCCAATCTCAGAATTCCGGAACACGCCCGAGTGTGTTAGGGAGGTTAGGGGCCGCCCTCCATGCAGCTGCCAGGTGTCACAGGTGTTGCCTGGCAGGGGGAATTCCGCTAATTACCTCCCCTGTACAGGGGGAGACACTAGATGCTACCTGCATTTCCAGCCCAAACCCCGCCTTTCCCCGGGAGCCCGCACTAGTAGATACTCGAGGAAGACACGCGGAGGGCTCCTAGAAGATCCCAGGCGCTGCAGACAGATGACAGAAACTCCCCACACTCAGAATTCCGGAACACGGCCGAGTGTGTGTGGGAGGTTTGGGGCCGCCCCCCCACGAAGCTGCCTGGGGTCACAGGTGTTGCAATGCAGTGGGAAATCCGCTAATTACCTCCCCTGTCCTGGAGGAGGCACTAGATGCTACCTGCATTTCCAACCCTACCCCTGAATTTCCCCGGCAGCCCGCAATAGGAGACACTCGGGGAAGAAACGCGGAGGGCTCCTAGTGGATACCAGGCGCTGCAGACATAAGACGGAACCTCCCCACACTCAGAATTCCGGAACACGGCCGAGTGTGTGGGGGAGTTTGGGGCCGCCATCCACGTAGATGCCTGGTGTCACGGGTTTTGCCTTGCAGGGGTAAGTCCGCCAATTACTTCCCAATTCCAGGGGGAGGCACTAGATGCTACCTGCATTTCCAGCCCAACCCCCTCATTTCCCTTGGAGCCCGCAATAGGAGTCAATAGGGGAAAACACGCGGAGGTCTCCTAGGAGATCCAAGACGCTGCAGACAGAAGGCCGAACCTCCCCACTCTCAAAATTCCGGAACACGGCCGAGTGTGTGGTGGAGGTTTGGGGCCACACACCACAAAGCTGCCTGGTTTCACAGGTGTTGCCTTGCAGGGGTAAGTCCGCCAATTACCTCTCCTGTCCAGGGAGAGGCACTAGATGGTACCTGCATTTCCAGGTCTACCCCTGCTATTCGCCGTCTGCCTGCACTAGGAGACACTCGGGGAAGACACGCGGAGGGCTCCTAGGGGATCCAAGACGCTGCAGACAAAAGACGGAACCTCCCCACACTCAAAATTCCGGAACACGGCCGAGAGTGTGTGGGAGGTTTGAGACCGCCCTCCACGCAGCTGCCTGGTGTCACAGGTGTTGCAAGGCAGAGGGAATTCTGCTAATTACCTCCCCTGTCCAAGGGGAGGCACTAGATGCTACCTGCATTTCCAGGCTAACCTCCGCGTTTCCCTGGCAGCCCGCACTAGGAGACACTGGGGGAAGACACGCGGAAGTCTCCAAGGATATCCCAGTCGCTGCAGATGGAAGACGGAACCTCCCCAATCTCAGAATTCCGGAACACGCCCGAGTGTGTTAGGGAGGTTAGGGGCCGCCCTCCATGCAGCTGCCAGGTGTCACAGGTGTTGCCTGGCAGGGGGAATTCCGCTAATTACCTCCACTGTACAGGGGGAGACACTAGATGCTACCTGCATTTCCAGCCCAACCCCCGCTTTTCCCCGGCAGCCCGCACTCGGAGACACTCGGGGAAGACACGCAGAGGGCTTCTAGGAGATCACAGGTGCTGCAGACACACGATGGGTCCTCCCCACACTCAGAATTCCGGAACACGGACGAGTTTGTGTGGGATGTTTGGGGCCACCCTCCACGAAGCTGCCTGGGGTCACAGGTTTTGCATTGCAGCGGGAAATCCGCTAATTACCTCCCTTGTCCCGGAGGAGGCAATACATGCTGCCTGCATTTCCAGCCCAACCCCCGCATTTCCCTGGCAGCCCGCACTAGCAGACACTAGGGGAAGACACGCGGAGGGCTCCTAGGGGATCCCAGGTTCTGCAGACTGAAGACGGAACCTCCCAACACTCAGAATTCCGGAACACGTGTGACTGTGTGGGGGAGGTTTGGGGCCGACCTCAACGTAGAGGCCTGGTGTCGCAAGTTTTAGGTGCAAGGGTGAAGTCCGCTAAATATCTCCCCTGTCCAGTGGGAGGCACTACATGCTACCTGCATTTCCAGCCCATTCCCCGCCTTTCCCCGGCAGCCCGCACTATGAGAATCTCGGGGAAGACACGCAAATGGCTGATAAGAGATCCCAGGAACTGCAGACAGACGACGGATCCTTCCCACTCTCAGAATTCCGGAACACGGCTGACTGTGTAGGGGAGGTTGGGGGCCGCCCTCCACGCAGCTGCCTGGGGTCACAGGTGTTTTCTGGCATGGGGAAATCCGCTAAATACCTCCCCTGTCCAGGGGGAGGCACTACATGCTACCTGCATTTCCAGCCCATCCCCCTCATTTCCCCGGCAGCCCGCACAAGGAGACTCTCGGGGAAGACATGTGAAGGGCTCCTAGGAGATCCCAGGCGCAGTAGACAGAAGACGGATCCTCCCAACACTCAGAATTCCGGAACACATCTGACTGTGTGGGGGAGTTTTGTGGCCGCCCTCCACGCAGCTGCCTGGGGTCACTGGTATTGTCTGGCAGGGGGAAGTCCGCTAATTACTTCCCAATTCCAGGGGGAGGCACTAGATGCTACCTGCATTTCCAGCCCAACCCCCTCATTTCCCTTGCAGCCCGCAATAGGAGACAATAGGGGAAAACACGCGGAGGGCTCCTAGGAGATCCAAGACGCTGCAGACAGAAGGCCGAACCTCCCCACTCTCAAAATTCCGGAACACGGCCGAGTGTGTGGTGGAGGTTTGGGGCCACACACCACAAAGCTGCCTGGTTTCACAGGTGTTGCCTTGCAGGTGTAAGTCCGCCAATTACCTCTCCTGTCCAGGGAGAGGCACTAGATGGTACCTGCATTTCCAGGTCTACCCCTGCTATTCGCCGTCTGCCTGCACTAGGAGACACTCGGGGAAGACACGCGGAGGGCTCCTAGGGGATCCAAGACGCTGCAGACAAAAGACGGAACCTCCCCACACTCAAAATTCCGGAACTCGGCCGAGTGTGTTGGGGAGGTTTGGGGCCACCCTCCACGCAGGTGCCTGTTGTCAAAGGTATTGCCTAGCAGGGAGAAATGCGCTAATTACCTCCCCTGTCCAGGGGGAGTCACTGTATGCTACCTGCATTTCCAGCCAAACCCCCGCATTTCCATTGAAACCCACACTAGGAGACACTCGGGGAAGACACGCGGAGGGCTCTTTTGAGATCCCAGGCGCAGCAGACTGAAGACGGAACCGCCCAACACTCAGAATTCCGGAACACGTGTGACTGTGTGGGGGAGATTTTTGGCCGCCCTCCACGCAGCTGCCTGGTGTCACATGTGTTGCCTGGCAGGGGGAAGTCCGCTAAATACCTCCCCTGTACAGGTGTAGACACTACATGCTACTGCATTTTCAGCGAATCCCCCGCCTTTTCCTGGCAGCCCGCACTAGGACTCTCTCGGGGAAGAGACGCGAAATGCTCCTAGGAGATCCCAGGCACTGCAGACAGAATTCGGAACCTCCCCATACACAGAATTCCGGGACACGGCTGACTGTGTGGGGGAGGTTTGGGGCTGCCATCCACACAGCTGCCTGTGGTCACAGGTGTTCCCTGGCAGGGGGAATTCCGCTAAATTCCTCCCATGTCCAGGGGGAGGCAGTACATGCTACCTGCATTTCCAGCCAATCCCCCACCTTTCCCCGGCAGCCCGAACTAGGAGACTCTTTGGAAAGACACTCGAAGGGCTCCTAGGAGATCCCAGTTGCTGCAGAGAGAAGACGGAACTTCCCCAATCTCAGAATAACGGAACACGTCTGACTGTGTGGGGGAGGTTTGGGGCCGAACTCAACGTAGAGTCCTGGTGTCGCAAGTTTTAGGTGCAAGGGTGAAGTCCGCTAAATATCTCCCCTGTCCAGTGGGAGGCACTACATGCTACCTGCATTTCCAGCCCATTCCCCGCCTTTCCCCGGCAGCCCGCACTATGAGAATCTCGGGGAAGACACGCAAATGGCTGATAAGAGATCCCAGGAACTGCAGACAGACGACGGATCCTTCCCACTCTCAGAATTCCGGAACACGGCTGACTGTGTAGGGGAGGTTGGGGGCCGCCCTCCACGCAGCTGCCTGGGGTCACTGGTATTGTCTGGCGGGGGAAGTCCGCTAATTACTTCCCAATTCCAGGGGGAGGCACTACATGCTACCTGCATTTCCAGCCCATCCCCCTCATTTCCCGGCAGCCCGCAAGGAGACTCTCGGGGAAGATATGGAAGGGCTCCTAGGAGATCCCAGGCGCTGCAGACAGAAGACGGACCTCCCAACACTCAGAATTCCGGAACACGGCCTGAGTGGGTGGGGAGGTTTGGGCCACCACCACAGCTGCCTGGTTTCAGGGTATTGTGCCTTGCAGGGTTAAGTCAGCCAATTACTCTCCTTCCAGGGAGAGGCCACTAGATGTTACCTGCAATTCCAGGTCTACTCCTGCCTTTCCCGTCAGCCCACACTAAGAGACATCAGGGAAAAATGCGGAGGGCTCCTAGGAGATCCAGGCTGCAGATATAAGACGAACCTCCCCACTCTCAAATCCGGAACACGTCTGACTGTGTGGGGGAGTTTTTGGCCGCCCTCCACGCAGCTGCTGGGGTCACAGTGCTCCCTGCAGGGGGAATTCCGCTAAAGTCCTCCATGTCCAGGGGGAGGCAGTATCATGCTACCTGCATTTCCAGCCAATCCCCCACTTTCCCGGCAGCCCGCACTCGGAGACACTCGGGGAAGACACGCAGAGGGCTCCTAGGAGATCACAGGTGCTGCAGGACACACGATGGGTCCTCCCCACACTCAGAATTCCGAACACGGACGAGTTGTGTGGGATGTTTGGGGCCACCCTCCACGAAGCTGCCTGGGGTCACAGGTTTGCATTGCAGCGGGAAATCCGCTAATTACCTCCCTTGTCCCGGAGGAGGCAATACATTGCTGCCTGCATTTCCAGCCAACCCCCGCATTCCCTGGCAGCCCGCACTAGCAGACACTAGGGGAAGACACGCGGAGGGCTCCTAGGGGATCCCAGGTGCTGCAGACAGAGACGGAACCTCTCCACACTCAGAATTCCGGAACACGGCCGACTGTTGTGGGGGAAGTTTTGTGACGATATCACACAGGTGCCTTGTCACCGGTGGGCCTGGAAGGGGGAAGTACGCTAATTACCTACCTGTCCATGAGGAGACTCTAGATGCTACCTGCCATTTCCAGCCCAAACCCCGCCTTTCCGGGAGCCCGCACTAGTAGAAACTCGAGGGATGACACGCGGGTGCTCCTAGGGGATCCCAGGCGCGGCAGACATAAGACGAACCTCCACACACTCAGAATTCCGGAAAACACGGCCGAGTGTGTGGGGGGAGGTTTGGGGCCGCCATCCAGTAGATGCCTCGGTGTCACTGGAATTGCCTTTCAGGGGGAAGTCCTCTAATACTTCCCAATTCCAGGGGGAGGCCATGGATGCTACCTGCATTTCCAGCCCAACCCCCTCATTTCCATTGGAGCCCGCAATAGGAGACATTCGGGGAAGACACGCGGAGGGCTCCTAGGAGATCCCAGACACTGCAGACAGAGACGGAAAACTCCACACTCAAAATTCCGGAACACGCCCGAGTGTGTGGTGGAGGTTTCGGGCCACACGCCACGAAGCTGCCTGTTGTCACAGGTGTTGCCTTGCAGGGGTAAGTCAGCCAATTACCTCTCCTGTCCAGGGAGAGACACTAGATGTTACCTGCATTTCAGGTCTACTCTGCCTTTCGCCGTCAGCCCGCACTAGGAGACACCTCGGGGAAGACACGCGGAGGGCTCCTAGGAGATCCAGGCGCAGTAGACAGAAGGACGGAACCTCCCACACTCAGAATTCGGAAACGTCTGAGTGTGTGGGAGTTTTGTGGCCGCAATCCACGAGCTGCCTGGGGTCACAGGTGCTCCCTGGCAGGGGGAAGTCCGCTAATACATACCTGTCCAGGGGAGGCACTAATGCTACCGCATTTCCAGCACTTCCCCCAACTTCCCCGGCAGCCCGCACTAAGACACTCTCGGGTAGACAAGTGAAGGGCTCCTGGAGATCCCAGGTGCAGCAGGACAGAAGACGGAACCCCAAAACATCAGAATTCCGGAACAAGTCTGACTGTGTGGGGGAGATTTAGCCGCCCTCCACGCAGCTGCCTGGGGTCACAGGTGCTCCCTGGCAGGGGGAAGTCCGCTAAATACTTCCCCGTCTAGGGGGAGGCACTATATGCTACCTGCATTCCAGCCATCCCTCACCTTTCCCACTCAGCCCGCAATAGGAGACTTGTGGGAAGACACTGGAAGTGCTCCTAGGGAGATCCCAGCACTGCAGA
>NW_022588339.1:0-17255 GCF_009834535.1 Camelus ferus | reverse complement strand
CCTGCAACCCTTTCCCTTTGTGCTAGATGAACGAAAACGTCTCCCCACATGCTGAGTTCTGAGGAGATAAGTGTGTGAAAGCCGTCCTTCCCCTAGCTTGTTGGGAACACAAAGTTTCTTTTCCTTGCAAACTCCAATCCATACTATATATGGGTAGGTACTAGCTCCAACTCGGTTTTACAGTTGATAACTACAGGAACTTCAAACAGGCACTAGGAAAAAGACTGAGAACCAGAGTAAAATGTTTCTCCTGCAACCCGTTCCCTTTGTGCTAGATGAACGAACGTCTCTCACATGCTCTAGTTCTGAGAGATAGTGTGTGTGAAAGCCCTCCTAACTAGATTGTGGGAACACAAAGTTCTTTTCAATTGGCAAACTCCACTCCATACATATATATGGAGGTACTAGCTCCAACTCGGTTTTACAGTGAAAACGGCAGGAACTTCAAACCGGCACTAGGAAACAGACTGAGAAACCAGAGTAAAGTTTCTCCTGCAAACCCGTTCCATTTTGGTTAGCATGAAAGAACGTCCTCTCCACATGCTCAGTTTCTGAGGAGATAAGTGTGGCTGTAAAGCCGTCCTTCCCCTAGCTTGTTGGGAACACAAAGTTTCTCTTCAGTTTCAAACTCCCCTCCATAGCATATAATGAGGGAGGCTACCTAGCCTCCCAACTCGGTTTTACAGTGAAAACTGCAGGAACTTCAAACCGGCACTAGGAAACAGACTGAGAAACCAGAGTAAAAGTTTCTCCTGCAACACGTTCCCTTGTGCTAGATGAACGAACGTCTCTCCAATGCTCAGTTTCTGAGATAAGTGTGTGTGGAAAGCCGTACTTCACCTATCTTGTTGGGAACACAAAGTTCTTTTCACTTGCAAACTCCACTCCATAACAATATATATGGGGAGGTACTAGCTCCAACTCGGATTTTACAGTGAAAACTGCAGAACTTCAAACCGGCAGTAGGAAACAGACTGAGAAACCAGAGTAAAGTTTTCTCCTGCAACCGTTCCCTTGTGCCTAGATGAACGAACGTCTCTCCACATGCTCAGTTCTGAGAGATAAGTGTGTGAGAAAGCCGTCCTTCCACCTAGCTTGTTGGAACACAAAGTTTCTTTTCACTTGCAAACTTCACTCCATACATATATATGGGTAGGTACTAGGCTCCAACTCGGTTTACGTGAAAACTGCAGGAACTTCAAACCGGCCTAGGAAACAGACTGAGAAACCAGCGTAAAAGTTCTCCTGCAATCCCTTTCCCTTGTGCTAGATGAACGAACGTCTCTCCACATGCTCAGTTCTGAGAGATAAGTGTGTGTGAAGCCGTCCTTCACCTATCTTGTTGGGAACACAAAGTATCTTTTCACTTGCAAACTCCACTCCATACATATATATGGGGAGGTACTAGCTCCAACTTCGGTTTACAGTGAAAACTGCAGGAACTTCAAACCGCACTAGGAAAAAGACTGAGAAACCAGAGTAAAAGTTTCTCCTGCAACCCGTTCCCTTTGTGCTAGATGAACGAACGTCTCTCCACATGCTCAGTTCTGAGAGATAAGTGTGTGTGAAAGCCGTCCTTCACCTAGCTTGTTGGGAACACAAAGTTTCTTTTCAGTTGCAAACTCCACTCCATACATATATATGGGGAGGTACTAGCTCCAACTCGGTTTTACAGTGAAAACTGCAGGAACTTCAAACCGGCACTAGGAAACAGACTGAGAAACCAGAGTAAAAGTTTCTCCTGCAACCCGTTCCCTTTGTGCTAGATGAACGAACGTCTCTCCACATGCTCAGTTCTGAGAGATAAGTGTGTGTGAAAGCCGTCCTTCACCTAGCTTGTTGGGAACACAAAGTTTCTTTTCACTTGCAAACTCCACTCCATACATATATATGGGGAGGTACTAGCTCCAACTCGGTTTTACAGTGAAAACTGCAGGAACTTCAAACCGGCACTAGGAAACAGACTGAGAAACCAGAGTAAAAGTTTCTCCTGCAACCCGTTCCCTTTGTGCTAGATGAACGACGTCTCTCCACATGCTCAGTTCTGAGAGATAAGTGTGTGTGAAAGCCGTCCTTCACCTAGCTTGTTGGGAACACAAAGTTTCTTTTCAGTTGCAAACTCCACTCCATACATATATATGGGGAGTACTAGCTCCCAACTCGGTTTTACAGTGAAAACTGCAGGAACTTCAAACCGGCACTAGGAAACAGACTGAGAAACCAGAGTAAAAGTTCTCCTGCAACCCGTTCCCTTTGTGCTAGATGAACGAACGTCTCTCCACATGCTCAGTTCTGAGAGATAAGTGTGTGTGAAAGCCGTCCTTCACCTAGCTTGTTGGGAACACAAAGTTTCTTTTCACTTGCAAACTCCACTCCATACATATATATGGGGAGGTACTAGCTCCAACTCGGTTTTACAGTGAAACTGCAGGAACTTCAAACCGGCACTAGGAAACAGACTGAGAATACCAGAGTAAAGTTTCTCCTGCAACCCGTTCCCTTTGTGCTAGATGAACGAACGTCTCTCCACATGCTCAGTTCTGAGAGATAAGTGTGTGTGAAAGCCGTCCTTCACCTAGCTTGTTGGGAACACAAAGTTTCTTTTCACTTGCAAACTCCACTCCATACATATATGGGGAGGTACTAGCTCCAACTCGGTTTTACAGTGAAAACTGCAGGAACTTCAAACCGGCACTAGGAAACAGACTGAGAAACCAGAGTAAAAGTTTCTCCTGCAACCCGTTCCCTTTGTGCTAGATGAACGAACGTCTCTCCACATGCTCAGTTCTGAGAGATTAAGTGTGTGTGAAAGCCGTCCTTCACCTAGCTTAGTTGGGAACAACAAAGTTTCTTTTCAGTTGCAAACTCCACATCCATACATATATATGGGGAGGTACTAGCTCCAACTCGGTTTTACAGTGAAACTGCAGTAACTTCAAACCGGCACTAGGAAACAGACTGAGAATCCAGAGTAAAAGTTTCTCCTGCAACCCGTTCCCTTTGTGCTAGATGAACGAACGTCTCTCCACATGCTCAGTTCTGAGAGATAAGTGTGTGTGAAAGCCGTCCTTCAACTAGCTTGTTGGGAACACAAAGTTTCTTTTCACTTGCAAACTCCACTCCATACATATATATGGGGAGGTACTAGCTCCAACTCGGTTTTACAGTGAAAACTGCAGGAACTTCAAACCGGCACTAGGAAACAGACTGAGAAACCAGAGTAAAAGTTTCTCCTGCAACCCGTTCCCTTTGTGCTAGATGAACGAACGTCTCTCCACATGCTCAGTTCTGAGAGATAAGTGTGTGTGAAAGCCGTCCTTCACCTAGCTTGTTGGGAACACAAAGTTTCTTTTCAGTTGCAAACTCCACTCCATACATATATATGGGGAGGTACTAGCTCCAACTCGGTTTTACAGTGAAAACTGCAGGAACTTCAAACCGGCACTAGGAAACAGACTGAGAAACCAGAGTAAAGTTTCTCCTGCAACCCGTTCCCTTTGTGCTAGATGAACGAACGTCTCTCCACATGCTCAGTTCTGAGAGATAATTGTGTGTGAAAGCCGTCCTTCACCTATCTTGTTGGGAACACAAAGTTTCTTTTCAGTTGCAAACTCCACTCCATACATATATATGGGGAGGTACTAGCTCCAACTCGGTTTTACAGTGAAAACTGCAGGAACTTCAAACCGGCACTAGGAAACAGACTGAGAAACCAGAGTAAAGTTTCTCCTGCAACCCGTTCCCTTTGTGCTAGATGAACGAACGTCTCTCCACATGCTCAGTTCTGAGAGATAAGTGTGTGTGAAAGCCGTCCTTCACCTAGCTTGTTGGGAACACAAAGTATCTTTTCACTTGCAAACTCCACTCCATACATATATATGGTGAGGTACTAGCTCCAACTCGGTTTTACAGTGAAAACTGCAGGAACTTCAAACCGGCACGTAGGAAACAGACTGAGAAACCAGAGTAAAAGTTTCTCCTGCAACCCGTTCCCTTTGTGCTAGATGAACGAACGTCTCTCCACATGCTCAGTTCTGAGAGATAAGTGTGTGTGAAAGCCGTCCTTCACCTAGCTTGTTGGGAACACAAAGTTTCTTTTCACTTGCAAACTCCACTCCATACATATATATGGGGAGGTACTAGCTCCAACTCGGTTTTACAGTGAAAACTGCAGGAACTTCAAACCGGCACTAGGAAACAGACTGAGAAACCAGAGTAAAAGTTTCTCCTGCAACCCGTTCCCTTTGTGCTAGATGAACGAACGTCTCTCCACATGCTCAGTTCTGAGAGATAAGTGTGTGTGTGAAAGCCGTCCTTCACCTAGCTTGTTGGGAACACAAAGTTTCTTTTCAGTTGCAAACTCCACTCCATACATATATATGGGGAGGTACTAGCTCCAACTCGGTTTTACAGTGAAAACTGCAGGAACTTCAAACCGGCACTAGGAAACAGACTGAGAAACCAGAGTAAAGTTTCTCCTGCAACCCGTTCCCTTTGTGCTAGATGAACGAACGTCTCTCCACATGCTCAGTTCTGAGAGATAAGTGTGTGTGAAAGCCGTCCTTCACCTAGCTTGTTGGGAACACAAAGTTCTTTTCACTTGCAAACTCCACTCCATACATATATATGGGGAGGTACTAGCTCCAACTCGGTTTTACAGTGAAAACTGCAGGAACTTCAAACCGGCACTAGGAAACAGACTGAGAAACCAGAGTAAAAGTTTCTCCTGCAACCCGTTCCCTTTGTGCTAGATGAACGAACGTCTCTCCACATGCTCAGTTCTGAGAGATAAGTGTGTGTGAAAGCCGTCCTTCACCTAGCTTGTTGGGAACACAAAGTTTCTTTTCAGTTGCAAACTCCACTCCATACATATATATGGGGAGGTACTAGCTCCAACTCGGTTTTACAGTGAAAACTGCAGGAACTTCAAACCGGCACTAGGAAACAGACTGAGAAACCAGAGTAAAAGTTTCTCCTGCAACCCGTTCCCTTTGTGCTAGATGAACGAACGTCTCTCCACATGCTCAGTTCTGAGAGATAAGTGTGTGTGAAAGCCGTCCTTCACCTAGCTTGTTGGGAACACAAAGTTTCTTTTCACTTGCAAACTCCACTCCATACATATATATGGGGAGGTACTAGCTCCAACTCGGTTTTACAGTGAAAACTGCAGGAACTTCAAACCGGCACTAGGAAACAGACTGAGAAACCAGAGTAAAAGTTTCTCCTGCAACCCGTTCCCTTTGTGCTAGATGAACGAACGTCTCTCCACATGCTCAGTTCTGAGAGATAAGTGTGTGTGAAAGCCGTCCTTCACCTAGCTTGTTGGGAACACAAAGTTTCTTTTCAGTTGCAAACTCCACTCCATACATATATATGGGGAGGTACTAGCTCCAACTCGGTTTTACAGTGAAAACTGCAGGAACTTCAAACCGGCACTAGGAAACAGACTGAGAAACCAGAGTAAAAGTTTCTCCTGCAACCCGTTCCCTTTGTGCTAGATGAACGAACGTCTCTCCACATGCTCAGTTCTGAGAGATAAGTGTGTGTGAAAGCCGTCCTTCACCTAGCTTGTTGGGAACACAAAGTTTCTTTTCAGTTGCAAACTCCACTCCATACATATATATGGGGAGGTACTAGCTCCAACTCGGTTTTACAGTGAAAACTGCAGGAACTTCAAACCGGCACTAGGAAACAGACTGAGAAACCAGAGTAAAAGTTTCTCCTGCAACCCGTTCCCTTTGTGCTAGATGAACGAACGTCTCTCCACATGCTCAGTTCTGAGAGATAAGTGTGTGTGAAAGCCGTCCTTCACCTAGCTTGTTGGGAACACAAAGTTTCTTTTCAGTTGCAAACTCCACTCCATACATATATATGGGGAGGTACTAGCTCCAACTCGGTTTTACAGTGAAAACTGCAGGAACTTCAAACCGGCACTAGGAAACAGACTGAGAAACCAGAGTAAAAGTTTCTCCTGCAACCCGTTCCCTTTGTGCTAGATGAACGAACGTCTCTCCACATGCTCAGTTCTGAGAGATAAGTGTGTGTGAAAGCCGTCCTTCACCTAGCTTGTTGGGAACACAAAGTTTCTTTTCACTTGCAAACTCCACTCCATACATATATATGGGGAGGTACTAGCTCCAACTCGGTTTTACAGTGAAAACTGCAGGAACTTCAAACCGGCACTAGGAAACAGACTGAGAAACCAGAGTAAAAGTTTCTCCTGCAACCCGTTCCCTTTGTGCTAGATGAACGAACGTCTCTCCACATGCTCAGTTCTGAGAGATAAGTGTGTGTGAAAGCCGTCCTTCACCTAGCTTGTTGGGAACACAAAGTTTCTTTTCAGTTGCAAACTCCACTCCATACATATATATGGGGAGGTACTAGCTCCAACTCGGTTTTACAGTGAAAACTGCAGGAACTTCAAACCGGCACTAGGAAACAGACTGAGAAACCAGAGTAAAAGTTTCTCCTGCAACCCGTTCCCTTTGTGCTAGATGAACGAACGTCTCTCCACATGCTCAGTTCTGAGAGATAAGTGTGTGTGAAAGCCGTCCTTCACCTAGCTTGTTGGGAACACAAAGTTTCTTTTCAGTTGCAAACTCCACTCCATACATATATATGGGGAGGTACTAGCTCCAACTCGGTTTTACAGTGAAAACTGCAGGAACTTCAAACCGGCACTAGGAAACAGACTGAGAAACCAGAGTAAAAGTTTCTCCTGCAACCCGTTCCCTTTGTGCTAGATGAACGAACGTCTCTCCACATGCTCAGTTCTGAGAGATAAGTGTGTGTGAAAGCCGTCCTTCACCTAGCTTGTTGGGAACACAAAGTTTCTTTTCACTTGCAAACTCCACTCCATACATATATATGGGGAGGTACTAGCTCCAACTCGGTTTTACAGTGAAAACTGCAGGAACTTCAAACCGGCACTAGGAAACAGACTGAGAAACCAGAGTAAAAGTTTCTCCTGCAACCCGTTCCCTTTGTGCTAGATGAACGAACGTCTCTCCACATGCTCAGTTCTGAGAGATAAGTGTGTGTGAAAGCCGTCCTTCACCTAGCTTGTTGGGAACACAAAGTTTCTTTTCACTTGCAAACTCCACTCCATACATATATATGGGGAGGTACTAGCTCCAACTCGGTTTTACAGTGAAAACTGCAGGAACTTCAAACCGGCACTAGGAAACAGACTGAGAAACCAGAGTAAAAGTTTCTCCTGCAACCCGTTCCCTTTGTGCTAGATGAACGAACGTCTCTCCACATGCTCAGTTCTGAGAGATAAGTGTGTGTGAAAGCCGTCCTTCACCTAGCTTGTTGGGAACACAAAGTTCTTTTCAGTTGCAAACTCCACTCCATACATATATATGGGGAGGTACTAGCTCCAACTCGTTTTACAGTGAAAACTGCAGGAACTTCAAACCGGCACTAGGAAACAGACTGAGAAACCAGAGTAAAAGTTTCTCCTGCAACCCGTTCCCTTTGTGCTAGATGAACGAACGTCTCTCCACATGCTCAGTTCTGAGAGATAAGTGTGTGTGAAAGCCGTCCTTCACCTAGCTTGTTGGGAACACAAAGTTTCTTTTCACTTGCAAACTCCACTCCATACATATATATGGGTAGGTACTAGCTCCAACTCGGTTTTACAGTGAAAACTGCAGGAACTTCAAACCGGCAGCTAGGAAACAGACTGAGAAACCAGAGTAAAAGTTTCTCCTGCAACCCGTTCCCTTTGTGCTAGATGAACGAACGTCTCTCCACATGCTCAGTTCTGAGAGATAAGTGTGTGTGGAAGCCGTCCTTCACATAGCTTGTTGGGAACACAAAGTTCTTTTCACTTGCCAACTCCAGTCCATACATATATATGGGGAGGTACTAGCTCCAACTTCGGTTTTACAGTGAATACTGCAGGAACTTCAAACCGCCAGTAGGAAAGAGACTGAGAAACCAGAGTAAAAGTTTCCCCTGCAACCCGTTCCCTTTGTGCTAGATGAACGAACGTCTCTCCACATGCTCAGTTCTGAGAGATAAGTGTGTGTGAAAGCCGTCCTTCAACTAGCTTGTTGGGAACACAAAGTTTCTTTTCACTTGCAAACTACACTCCATACATATATATGGGGAGGTACTAGCTCCAACTCGGTTTTACAGTGAAAACTGCAGGAACATCAAACCGGCACTAGGAAACAGACTGAGAAACCAGAGTAAAAGTTTCTCCTGCAACCCGTTCCCTTTGTGCTAGATGAACGAACGTCTCTCCACATGCTCAGTTCTGAGAGATAAGTGTGTGTGAAAGCCGTCCTTCAACTCGCTTGTTGGGAACACAAAGTTTCTTTTCAGTTGCAAACTCCACTCCATACATATATATGGGGAGGTACTAGCTCCAACTCGGTTGTACAGTGAAAACTGCAGGAACTTCATAACCGGCACTAGGAAACAGACTGAGAAACCAGAGTAAAAGTTTCTCCTGCATCCCGTTCCCTTTGTGCTAGATGAACGAACGTCTCTCCACATGCTCAAATCTGAGAGTTAAGTGTGTGTGGAAGCCGTCCTTCACCTATCTTGTTGGGAACACAAAGTACCTTTTCACTTGCAAACTCCACTCCATACATATATATGGTGAGGTACTAGCTCCAATTCGGTTTTACAGTGTAAACTGCAGGAACTTCAAACCGGCCACTAGGAAAGAGACTGAGAAACCAGAGTAAAAGTTTCTCCTGCAAACCGTTCCATTTTTGCTAGATGAACGAACGTCTCTCCACATGCTCAGTTCTGAGAAATAAGTGTGTGTGAAATCCGTCCTTCACCTAAGCTTGTTGGGAACACAAAGTTCTTTTCAGTTGCAAACTCCAATCCATACATATATATAGGGGACGGTACTAGCTCCAACTCGGTTTTACAGTGAAAACTGCAGGAACTTCAAACCGGCACTAGGAAACTGACTGAGAAACCAGAGAAAAAGTTTCTCCTGCAACCCGTTCGCTTGTGCTAGATAACGAAAGTCTCTCCACATGCTCAGTTCTGAGAGATAAGTGTGTGTGAAAGCCGTCCTTCACCTAGCTTGTTGGGAACACAAATGTTTCTTTTCAGTTGCAAACTCCACTCCATACATATATATGGGGAGGTACTAGCTCCAACTCGGTTTTACAGTGAAAACTGCAGGAACTTCAAACCGGCACTAGGAAACAGACTGAGAAACCAGAGTAAAAGTTTCTCCTGCAACCAGTTCCCTTTGTGCTAGATGAACGAACGTCTCTCCACATGCTCAGTTCTGAGAGATAAGTGTGTGTGAAAGCCGTCCTTCACCTAGCTTGTTGGGAACACAAAGTTTCTTTTCAGTTGCAAACTCCACTCCATACATATATATGGGGAGGTACTAGCTCCAACTCGGTTTTACAGTGAAAACTGCAGGAACTTCAAACCGGCACTAGGAAACAGACTGAGAAACCAGAGTAAAAGTTTCTCCTGCAACCCGTTCCCTTTGTGCTAGATGAACGAACGTCTCTCCACATGCTCAGTTCTGAGAGATAAGTGTGTGTGAAAGCCGTCCTTCACCTAGCTTGTTGGGAACACAAAGTTTCTTTTCAGTTGCAAACTCCACTCCATACATATATATGGGGAGGTACTAGCTCCAACTCGGTTTTACAGTGAAAACTGCAGGAACTTCAAACCTGCACTAGGAAACAGACTGAGAAACCAGAGTAAAAGTTTCTCCTGCAACCGTTCCCTTTGTGCTAGATGAACGAACGTCTCTCCACATGCTCAGTTCTGAGAGATAATTGTGTGTGAAAGCCGTCCTTCACCTAGCTTGTTGGGAACACAAAGTTTCTTTTCAGTTGCAAACTCCACTCCATACATATATATGGGGAGGTACTAGCTCCAACTCGGTTTTACAGTGAAAACTGCAGGAACTTCAAACCGGCACTAGGAAACAGACTGAGAAACCAGAGTAAAAGTTTCTCCTGCAAACCGTTCCCTTTGTGCTAGATGAACGAACGTCTCTCCACAATGCTCAATTCTCAGAGATAAGTGTGTGTGAAAGCCGTGCTTCACCTAGCTTGTTGAGGAACACAAAGTTTCTTTTCAGTTGCAAACTCCACTCCATACATTATATATGGGGATGGTACTAGCTCCAACTCGGTTTTACAGTGAAAACTGCAGGAACTTCAAACCGGCACTAGGAAACAGACTGAGAAACCAGAGTAAAAGTTTCTCCTGCAACCCGTTCCCTTTGTGCTAGATGAACGAACGTCTCTCCACATGCTCAGTTCTGAGAGATAAGTGTGTGTGAAAGCCGTCCTTCAACTAGCTTGTTGGGAACACAAAGTTTCTTTTCAGTTGCAAACTCCACTCCATACATATATATGGGGAGGTACTAGCTCCAACTCGGTTTTACAGTGAAAACTGCAGGAACTTCAAACCGGCACTAGGAAACAGACTGAGAAACCAGAGTAAAAGTTTCTCCTGCAACCCGTTCCCTTTGTGCTAGATGAACGAACGTCTCTCCACATGCTCAGTTCTGAGAGATAAGTGTGTGTGAAAGCCGTCCTTCACCTAGCTTGTTGGGAACACAAAGTTTCTTTTCACTTGCAAACTCCACTCCATACATATATATGGGGAGGTACTAGCTCCAACTCGGTTTTACAGTGAAAACTGCAGGAACTTCAAACCGGCACTAGGAAACAGACTGAGAAACCAGAGTAAAAGTTTCTCCTGCAACCCGTTCCCTTTGTGCTAGATGAACGAACGTCTCTCCACATGCTCAGTTCTGAGAGATAAGTGTGTGTGAAAGCCGTCCTTCACCTAGCTTGTTGGGAACACAAAGTTTCTTTTCAGTTGCAAACTCCACTCCATACATATATATGGGGAGGTACTAGCTCCAACTCGGTTTTACAGTGAAAACTGCAGGAACTTCAAACCGGCACTAGGAAACAGACTGAGAAACCAGAGTAAAAGTTTCTCCTGCAACCCGTTCCCTTTGTGCTAGATGAACGAACGTCTCTCCACATGCTCAGTTCTGAGAGATAAGTGTGTGTGAAAGCCGTCCTTCACCTAGCTTGTTGGGAACACAAAGTTTCTTTTCAGTTGCAAACTCCACTCCATACATATATATGGGAGGTACTAGCTCCAACTCGGTTTTACAGTGAAAACTGCAGGAACTTCAAACCGGCACTAGGAAACAGACTGAGAAACCAGAGTAAAAGTTTCTCCTGCAAACCGTTCCCTTTGTGCTAGATGAACGAACGTCTCTCCACATGCTCAGTTCTGAGAGATAAGTGTGTGTGAAAGCCGTCCTTCACCTAGCTTGTTGGGAACACAAAGTTTCTTTTCAGTTGCAAACTCCACTCCATACATATATATGGGAGGTACTAGCTCCAACTCGGTTTTACAGTGAAAACTGCAGGAACTTCAAACCGGCACTAGGAAACAGACTGAGAAACCAGAGTAAAAGTTTCTCCTGCAACCCGTTCCCTTTGTGCTAGATGAACGAACGTCTCTCCACATGCTCAGTTCTGAGAGATAAGTGTGTGTGAAAGCCGTCCTTCACCTAGCTTGTTGGGAACACAAAGTTTCTTTTCAGTTGCAAACTCCACTCCATACATATATATGGGAGGTACTAGCTCCAACTCGGTTTTACAGTGAAAACTGCAGGAACTTCAAACCGGCACTAGGAAACAGACTGAGAAACCAGAGTAAAGTTTCTCCTGCAACCCGTTCCCTTTGTGCTAGATGAACGAACGTCTCTCCACATGCTCAGTTCTGAGAGATAAGTGTGTGTGAAAGCCGTCCTTCAACTAGCTTGTTGGGAACACAAAGTTTCTTTTCACTTGCAAACTCCACTCCATACATATATATGGGGAGGTACTAGCTCCAACTCGGTTTTACAGTGAAAACTGCAGGAACTTCAAACCGGCACTAGGAAACAGACTGAGAAACCAGAGTAAAAGTTTCTCCTGAATCCCGTTCCCTTTGTGCTAGATGAACGAACGTCTCTCCACATGCTCAGTTCTGAGAGATAAGTGTGTGTGAAAGCCGTCCTTCACCTAGCTTGTTGGGAACACAAAGTTCTTTTCAGTTGCAAACTCCACTCCATACATATATATGGGGAGGTACTAGCTCCAACTCGGTTTTACAGTGAAAACTGCAGGAACTTCAAACCGGCACTAGGAAACAGACTGAGAAACCAGAGTAAAGTTTCTCCTGCAACCGTTCCCTTTGTGCTAGATGAACGAACGTCTCTCCACATGCTCAGTTCTGAGAGATAAGTGTGTGTGAAAGCCGTCCTTCACCTAGCTTGTTGGGAACACAAAGTTTCTTTTCACTTGCAAACTCCACTCCATACATATATATGGGGAGGTACTAGCTCCAACTCGGTTTTACAGTGAAAACTGCAGGAACTTCAAACCGGCACTAGGAAACAGACTGAGAAACCAGAGTAAAGTTTCTCCTGCAACCCGTTCCCTTTGTGCTAGATGAACGAACGTCTCTCCACATGCTCAGTTCTGAGAGATAATTGTGTGTGAAAGCCGTCCTTCACCTAGCTTGTTGGGAACACAAAGTTCTTTTCAGTTGCAAACTCCACTCCATACATATATATGGGGAGGTACTAGCTCCAACTCGGTTTTACAGTGAAAACTGCAGGAACTTCAAACCGGCACTAGGAAACAGACTGAGAAAGCAGAGTAAAGTTTCTCCTGCAACCCGTTCCCTTTGTGCTAGATGAACGAACGTCTCTCCACATGCTCAGTTCTGAGAGATAGTGTGTGTGAAAGCCGTCCTTCAACTAGCTTGTTGGGAACACAAAGTTTCTTTTCAGTTGCAAACTCCACTCCATACATATATATGGGGAGGTACTAGCTCCAACTCGGTTTTACAGTGAAAACTGCAGGAACTTCAAACCGGCACTAGGAAACAGACTGAGAAACCAGAGTAAAAGTTTCTCCTGCAACCCGTTCCCTTTGTGCTAGATGAACGAACGTCTCTCCACATGCTCAGTTCTGAGAGATAAGTGTGTGTGAAAGCCGTCCTTCACCTAGCTTGTTGGGAACACAAAGTTTCTTTTCAGTTGCAAACTCCACTCCATACATATATATGGGGAGGTACTAGCTCCAACTCGGTTTTACAGTGAAAACTGCAGGAACTTCAAACCGGCACTAGGAAACAGACTGAGAAACCAGAGTAAAAGTTTCTCCTGCAACCCGTTCCCTTTGTGCTAGATGAACGAACGTCTCTCCACATGCTCAGTTCTGAGAGATAAGTGTGTGTGAAAGCCGTCCTTCACCTAGCTTGTTGGGAACACAAAGTTTCTTTTCAGTTGCAAACTCCACTCCATACATATATATGGGGAGGTACTAGCTCCAACTCGGTTTTACAGTGAAAACTGCAGGAACTTCAAACCGGCACTAGGAAACAGACTGAGAAACCAGAGTAAAAGTTTCTCCTGCAACCCGTTCCCTTTGTGCTAGATGAACGAACGTCTCTCCACATGCTCAGTTCTGAGAGATAAGTGTGTGTGAAAGCCGTCCTTCACCTAGCTTGTTGGGAACACAAAGTTTCTTTTCAGTTGCAAACTCCACTCCATACTATATATATGGGGAGGTACTAGCTCCAACTCGGTTTTACAGTGAAAACTGCAGGAACTTCTAACCGGCACTAGGAAACAGACTGAGAAACCAGAGTAAAAGTTTCTCCTGCAACCCGTTCCCTTTGTGCTAGATGAACGAACGTCTCTCCACATGCTCAGTTCTGAGAGATAAGTGTGTGTGAAAGCCGTCCTTCACCTAGCTTGTTGGGAACACAAAGTATCTTTTCAGTTGCAAACTCCACTCCATACATATATATGGGGAGGTACTAGCTCCAACTCGGTTTTACAGTGAAAACTGCAGGAACTTCAAACCGGCACTAGGAAACAGACTGAGAAACCAGAGTAAAAGTTTCTCCTGCAACCCGTTCCCTTTGTGCTAGATGAACGAACGTCTCTCCACATGCTCAGTTCTGAGAGATAAGTGTGTGTGAAAGCCGTCCTTCACCTAGCTTGTTGGGAACACAAAGTTTCTTTTCAGTTGCAAACTCCACTCCATACATATATATGGGGAGGTACTAGCTCCAACTCGGTTTTACAGTGAAAACTGCAGGAACTTCAAACCGGCACTAGGAAACAGACTGAGAAACCAGAGTAAAAGTTTCTCCTGCAACCCGTTCCCTTTGTGCTAGATGAACGAACGTCTCTCCACATGCTCAGTTCTGAGAGATAAGTGTGTGTGAAAGCCGTCCTTCACCTAGCTTGTTGGGAACACAAAGTTTCTTTTCAGTTGCAAACTCCACTCCATACATATATATGGGGAGGTACTAGCTCCAACTCGGTTTTACAGTGAAAACTGCAGGAACTTCAAACCGGCACTAGGAAACAGACTGAGAAACCAGAGTAAAAGTTTCTCCTGCAACCCGTTCCCTTTGTGCTAGATGAACGAACGTCTCTCCACATGCTCAGTTCTGAGAGATAAGTGTGTGTGAAAGCCGTCCTTCACCTAGCTTGTTGGGAACACAAAGTTTCTTTTCAGTTGCAAACTCCACTCCATACATATATATGGGGAGGTACTAGCTCCAACTCGGTTTTACAGTGAAAACTGCAGGAACTTCAAACCGGCACTAGGAAACAGACTGAGAAACCAGAGTAAAAGTTTCTCCTGCAACCCGTTCCCTTTGTGCTAGATGAACGAACGTCTCTCCACATGCTCAGTTCTGAGAGATAAGTGTGTGTGAAGCCGTCCTTCACCTATCTTGTTGGGAACACAAAGTTTCTTTTCACTTGCAAACTCCACTCCATACATATATATGGAGACGTACTAGCTCCAACTCGGTTTTACAGTGAAAACTGCAGGAACTTCAAACCGGCACTAGGAAACAGACTGAGAAACCAGAGTAAATGTTTCTCCTGCAACCCGTTCCCTTTGTGCCAGATGAACGAACGTCTCTCCACATGCTCAGTTCTGAGGGATAAGTGTGTGTGAAAGCCGTCCTTCAACTAGCTCCTTGGGAACACAAAGATTCTTTTCATTGGCAAACTCCACTCCATACATATATATGGGGAGGTATTAGCTCCAACTCGGTTTTACAGTGAAAACTGCAGGAACTTCAAACAGGCACTAGGAAACAGACTGAGAAACCAGAGTAAAATTTCTCCTGCATCCCATTTTCCTTTCTGCTAGATGAACGAAAGTCTCTCCACATGCTCAGTTCTTAGATATAAGTGTGTGTGAAAGCCGTCCTTCACCTAGCTTGTTCGGAACACAAAGTTCTTTTCAATTGCAAACTCCACTCCATACATATATATGGGGAGGTACTAGCTCCAACTCGGTTTTACAGTGAAAACTGCAGGAACTTCAAACCGGCACTAGGAAACAGACTGAGAAACCAGAGTAAAAGTTTCTCCTGCAAACCGTTCCCTTTGTGCTAGATGAACGAACGTCTCTCCACATGCTCAGTTCTGAGAGATAGTGTGTGTGAAAGCCGTCCTTCACCTAGCTTGTTGGGAACACAAAGTTTCTTTTCAGTTGCAAACTCCACTCCATAATATATATGGGGAGTTACTAGCTCCAACTCGGTTTTACAGTGAAAACTGCAGGAACTTCAAACCGGCACTAGGAACAGACTGAGAAACCAGAGTAAAATTTCTCTGCATACCGTTCCCTTTGTGCTAGATGAACGAACGTCTCTCTCACATGCTCAGTTCTGAGAGATAAGTGTGTGTGAAAGCCGTCCTTCACTAGCTTGTTGGAACACAAGTTTCTTTTCAGTTGCAAACTCCACTCCATACATATATATGGGGAGGTTACTAGCTCCAACTCGGTTTACAGAGAAAACTGCAGGAACTTCAAACCGGCAGTAGGAAACAGACTGAGAAACCAGAGCAAAAGTTTCTCCTGCAACCCGTTCCCTTTGTGCTAGATGAACGAACGTCTCTCCACATGCTCAGTTCTGAGAGATAATTGTGTGTGAAAGCAGTCCTTCACATAGCTTGTTAGGGAACACAAAGTTTCTTTTCAGTTGTAAACTCCACTCCATACATATATATGGGGATGGTACTAGCTCCAACTCGGTTTTACAGTGAAAACTGCAGGAACTTCAACCGGCACTAGAAACAGACTGAGAACCAGAGTAAAAGTTTCTCCTGCAACCCGTTCCCTTTGTGCTAGATGAACGAACGTCTCTACCACATGCTCAGTTCTGAGAGATAATGTGTGTGTGGGAAGCCGTCCTTCACCTAGCTTGTTGGGAACACAAAGTTTCTTTTCAGTTGCAAACTCCACTCCATACATATATATGGGGAGGTACTAGCTCCAACTCGGTTTTACAGTGAAAACTGCAGGAACTTCAAACCGGCACTAGGAAACAGACTGAGAAACCAGAGTAAAAGTTTCTCCTGCAACCCGTTCCCTTTGTGCTAGATGAACGAACGTCTCTCCACATGCTCAGTTCTGAGAGCATAAGTGTGTGTGAAAGCCGTCCTCAACTAGCTTGTTGGGAACACAAGTTTCTTTTCACTTGCAAACTCCACTCCATACATATATATGAGGAGGTACTAGCTCCAACTCGGTTTTACAGTGAAAACTGCAGGAACTTCAACCGGCACTAGGAAACAGATGAGAAACCAGAGTAAAAGTTTTCTCCTGCCACCCGTTCCCTTTGTGCTAGATGAACGAACGTCTCTCCACATGCTCAGTCTGAGAGATAAGTGTGTGTGAAAGCCGTCCTTCACAACTAGCTTGTTGGGAACACAAAGTTCTTTCACTTGCAAACTCCACTCCATACATATATATGGGGAGGTACTAGCTCCAACTCGGTTTTACAGTGAAAACTGGCAGGAACTTCAAACCGCAGTAGGAAACAGACTGAGAAACCAGAGTAAAAGTTTCTCCTGCACACCAGTTCCCTTTGTAGCTAGATGAACGAACGTCTCTCCACATGCTCAGTTCTGAGAGATAAGTGTGTGTGAAAGCCGTCCTTCACCTAGCTTGTTGGGAACACAAAGTTTCTTTTCAACTTGCAAACTCCACTCCATACATATATATGGGGAGGTACTGCTCCAACTCGGTTTTACAGTGAAAACTGCAGGAACTTCAAACCGGCACTAGGAACAGACGGAGAAACCAGAGAAAAGTTTCCTCCTGCAACCGTTCCCTTGTGCTAGATGAACGAACGTCTCTCCACACGCTCAGTTCTGAGAGATGAGTGTGTGTGGAATCCGTCCTTCCCCTAGC
>NW_022588338.1:0-17315 GCF_009834535.1 Camelus ferus | reverse complement strand
TTCCGGAATCTGAGTGTGGGGAGGTTCCGTCTTATGTCTGCAGCACCCGGGTTCTCCTAGGAGCCCTTCGAGTGTCTTCCCCCAGTCCCTCCCTGTGCGTTGGGTTGCCTGGGAAAGGCGGGGGTTGGGCTGGAAAAGCAGGGTAGCTCTTGTGCCTCCCCATGGACAAGGGAGATAATTAGCGGACTTCCCCCTTCAGGAACACCTGTGACACCAGGCAACTGCGTGGAGGGCGGCCCCGAACCTCCTACACACAGTCAGCCGTGTCCGGGATCTGAGTGTGAGGAGGTTCCGTTCTGTCTGCAGCACCCGGGTTCACCTAGGAGCCCTTCGAGTGTCTTCCCCCAGTCCCTCCCTGTGCGGGCTGCCGGGGATGGCGGAAGCTGGGCTGGAAATGCAGGTAGCATCTTGTGCCTCCCCATGGACAAGGGAGGTAATTAGCGGACTTCCCCTGCCAGGGAACACCTGTGACACCAGGCAGCTGCGTGGAGGGCGGCCCCGAACCTCTCCAACACAGTCAGCCGTGTTCCGGGATTCTGAGTGTGGGGAGGTTCCGTCTTTTGTGTGCAGCACTGGGATCTCCTAGGAGCCCTTCGAGTGTCTTCCCCCAGTCCCTCCTCTGCGGGCTGCCTGGGAAAGGTGGGGGTTGGGCTGGAAACGCAGGTAGCATCTAGTGCCTCCCCAAGGACAGGGGAGGTAATTAGCGGATTCCCCCTGCCAGGGAACACCTGTGACACCAGGCAGCTGCGTGGAGGGGGCCCTAAACCTCACCTACACAGTCACCAGTTGTTCCGGAATTCTGAGTGTGAGGAGGTTCCGTCTTATGTCTGCAGCACCCGGGTTTCCTAGAGCCCTTCGAGTGTCTTCCCCCAGTCCCTCCCTGTGCGGGCTGCTGGGGAAAGGCGGGGGTTGGGCTGGAAAAGCAGGTAGTCATCTTGTGCCACACCATGGACAAGGGAGGGTAATTAGCAGACTTCCCCCTTCCAGGGAACACCTGTGACACCAGGCAACTTCGTGGAGAGCGGCCCCCGAACCTCCCCCACACAGCAGCCGTGTTCCGGAATTCTGAGTGTGGGGAGGTTCCGTCTTCTGTCTGCAGCACCCGGGATCTCCCTAGGAGCCCTTCGAGTGTCTTCCCCGAATCCCAACCCACTTTGGTCTCTGCCGGGAAAGGCGGGGGTTGGGCTGGAAACGCAGGTAGCATCTAGTGCCTCCCCATGGACAGGGGAGGTAATTAGCTGTCTTCCCCCTACAAGGGAACACCTGTGACACCAGGAAGCTGCGTGGATTGCGGCTCTAAACCTCACCCACACAGTCAGCCGTGTGTTCCGGAATTCTGAGTGTGGGGAGGTTCCGTCTTCTGTCTGCAGCACCCGGGATCTCCTAGGAGCCCTTCGAGTGTCTTCCCCCATTTCCGTCCCAGTGCGGGCTGCCGAGGAAAGGAGGGGGTTGGCCTGGAAACGCTGGTAGCATCTAGTGCCCCCCATGGACAGGGGAGGTAATTAGCGGACTTCCCCCTACCAGGGAACACCTGTGACACTAGGCAGAGCGTGGAGGGCGGCCCCGAAATTCCCCCACACAATCAACCGTGTTCCGGAATTCTGAGTGTGGGGAGGTTCCGTCTTCTGTCTGCAGCACCCGGGATCTCCTAGGAGCCCTTCGAGTGTCTTCGCCGAGTCCCTCCCAGTGCGGGCTGCCGGGGGAAAGGCGGGGTTGGGCTGGAAAAGCATGGTAGCATCTAGTGCCTCCCCATGGACAAGGGGGGTAATTAGCGGAATTCCCCCTGCCAGGGATCACCTGTGACACCAGGCAGCTGCGTGGAGGGCGGCCCCGAAACTCCCCCACACAGTCACCCGTGTTCCGGAATTCTGAGTGTGGGGAGGTTTCGTCTTCTGTCTGCAGCACCCGAGTTCTCCTAGGAGCCCTTCGAGTGTCTTCCCCCGGCCCCTCCCAGTGCGGGCTGCCGGCGAAATGCTAGGGTTGGCCTGGAAAAGCAGGTAGCATCTAGTGCCTCCCATGGACAAGGGAGGTAATTAGCGGACTTCCACCCTGCCAGGGATCACCTGTGACACCAGGCAGCTGCGTGGAGGGCGGCCCCGAACCTCCCCCACCCAGTCAGCCGTTGTTCCGGGATTCTGAGTGTGGGGAGGTTCCGTCTTTTGTCTGCAGCACCCGGGTTCTCCTAGGAGCCCTTCGAGTGTCTTCCCCCTGTCCCTCCCTGTGCGGGCTGACGGGGAATGGCGGGGGTAGGGCTGGAAAAGCAGGTAGCATCTAGTGCCTCCCCATGGACAAGGGAGGTTATTGGCGGACTTCCCACTGCCAGGGAACACCTGTGACACCAGGAAGCTGCGTGGAGTGCGGCCCTAAACCTCACCCACACAGTCACCCGTGTTCCGGAATTCTGAGTGTGGGGAGGTTCCGTCTTCTGTCTGCAGCACCCGGGATCTCCTAGGAGCCCTTCGAGTGTCTTCCCCCAGTCCATCACAGTGCGGGCTGCCGAGGAAAGGAGGGGGTTGGGATGGAAACGCAGGTAGCATCTAGTGACTCCCCATGGACAGGGGAGGTAATTAGCGGACTTCTCCCTGCCAGGGAACACCTGTGACACCAGGCAGGTGCGTGGAGGGCGGCCCCTAACCTCCCCCACACAGTCAGCCGTGTTCCGGAATTCTGAGTGTGGGGAGGTTCCGTCTTCTGTCTGCAGCATCCGGGATCTCCTAGGAGCCCTTCGAGTGTCTTCCCCGAGTCCCTCCCAGTGCGGGCTGCCGGGGAAAGGCGGGGGTTGGGCTGGAAACGCAGGTAGCATCTAGTGCCTCCCCATGGACAGGGGAGGTAATTAGCGGACTTCCCCCTGCCAGGGAACACCTGTGACACCAGGCAGCTGCGTGCAGGGCGGCCCTAAACCTCACCCACACAGTCACCATTGTTCCAAAATTCTGAGTGTGGGGAGGTTCCGTCTTATGTCTGCAGCACCCGGGTTCTCCTAGGAGCACTTCGAGTGTCTTCCCCCAGTCCCTCCCTGTGCGGGCTGCTGGGGAATGGCGGGGGTTGGGCTGGAAAATCAGGTAGCATCTAGTGCCTCCTCATGGACAGGGGAAGTAATTAGCAGACTTCCCCTGCCAGGGAACATCTGTGACACCAAGGCAGCTGCGTGGAGGGCGGCCCCGAACCTCCCCACACAGACATCCGTGTTCCGGAATTCTGAGTGTGGGGAGGTTCCGTCTTCTGTCTGCAGCACCCGGGTACTCCTAGGAGCCTTTCGAGTGTCTTCCCCAGTCCCTCCATTTGCGGGCTGCCAGGGAAATGCGGGGGTTGGGCTGGAATAGCAGGTAGCATCTAGTGCCTCCCCATGGACAAGGGAGGTAATTAGCGGACTTCCCCCTGCCAGGGATCACCTGTGACACCAGGCAGCTGCGTGGAGGGCGGCCCCGAACCTCCCCCACCCAGTCAGCCGTGTTCCGGGATTCTGAGTGTGGGGAGGTTCCGTCTTTTGTCTGCAGCACCCGGGTTCTCCTAGGAGCCCTTCGAGCGTCTTCCCCCTGTCCCTCCCTGTGCGGGCTGACGGGGAATGGCGGGGGTAGGGCTGGAAAAGCAGGTAGCATCTAGTGCCTCCCCATGGACAAGGGAGGTAATTAGCGGACTTCCCCCTGCCAGTGAACACCTGTGACACCAGGAAGCTGCGTGGAGTGCGGCCCTAAACCTCACCAACACAGTCACCCGTGTTCCGGAATTCTGAGTGTTGGGAGGTTCCGTCTTCTGTCTGCAGCACCCGGGATCTCCTAGGAGCCCTTCGAATGTCTTCCCCCAGTCCGTCCCAGTGCGGGCTGCCGAGTAAAGGAGGGGGTTAGGCTGGAATCGCAGGTAGCATCTAGTGCCTCCCCATGGACAGGGGAGGTAATTACCGGACTTCTCCCCTGCCAGGGAACACCTGTGACACCATGCAGCTGCGTGGAGGAGGCACCGAACCTCCCCCACACAGTCAGCCGTGTTCCGGAATTCTGAGTGTGGGGAGGTTCCGTCTTCTGTCTGCAGCACCCGGGATCTCCTAGGAGCCCTTCGAGTGTCTTCCCCAAGTCCCTCCCATTGCGGGCTTCCGTGGAAAAGCGGGGGTTGGGCTGGAAACGCAGGTAGCATCTAGTGCCTCCCCATGGACAAGGGAGGTAATTAGCGGACTTCCCCCTGCCAGGGAAAACCAGTGACACCTGGAAGCTGCGTGGAGGGCGGCCCTAAACCTCACCCACACAGTCACCAGTGTTCCGGAATTCTGAGTGTGGGGAGGTTCCGTCTTCTGTCTGCAGCACCCGGGTTCTCCTAGGAGCCCTTCGAGTGTCTTCCCCCAGTCCCTCCCAGTGCGGGATGCCGGGGAAAGGCGGGGGTTGGGCTGGAAACGCAGGTAGCATCTAGTGCCTCCCCATGGACAGGGGAGGTAATTAGCGGACTTCCCCCTGCCCAGGGAACACCTGTGACACCAGGCAGCTGCGTGGAGGGCGGCCCCGAACCTCCCCACACTAGTCAGCCGTGTTCCGGGATTCTGAGTGTGGGGAGGTTCCGTCTTTTGTCTGCAGCACCCGGGATCTCCTAGGAGCCCTTTCGAGTGTCTTCCCCAGTCCCTCCCTGTGCGGGCTGCCGGGGAAATGGCGGGGAGTTGGGCTGGAAAAGCAGGTAGAATCTTGTGCCTCCCCATGGACAAGGGAGGTAATTAGCGGACTTCCCCCTGCCAGGGAACACCTGTGACACCAGGCAGCTGCGTGGAGGGCGGCCCCGAACCTCTCCAACACAGTCAGCCGTGTTTCGGGATTCTGAGTTTGGGGAGGTTCCGTCTTTTGTTTGCAGCACCCGGGATATCCTAGGAGCCCTTCGAGTGTCTTCCCCCAGTCCCTCCCTGTGCGGGCTGCCTGGGAAAGGTGGGGGTTGGGCTGGAAACGCAGGTAGCATCTAGTGCCTCCCCATGGACAGGGGAGGTAATTAGCGGACTTCCCCCTGCCAGGGAACACCTGTGACATCAGGCAGCTGCGTGGAGGGCGGCCCTAAACCTCACCTACACAGTCACCAGTGTTCCGGAATTCTGAGTGTGGGGAGGTTCCGTCTTATGTCTGCAGCACCCGGGTTCTCCTAGGAGCCCTTCGAGTGTCTTCCCCCATTCCCTCCCTGTGCGGGCTGCCGGGGAAAGGCGGGGGTTGGGCTGGAAAAGCAGGTAGCATCTTGTGCCTCCCCATGGACAAGGGAGGTAATTAGCGGACTTCCCCCTTCCAGGGAACACCTGTGACACCAGGCAACTGCGTGGAGGGCGGCCCCGAACCTCCTCCACACAGTCAGCCGTGTTCCGGGATTCTGAGTGTGAGGAGGTTCCGTCTTCTGTCTGCAGCACCCGGGTTCACCTAGGAGCCCTTCGAGTGTCTTCCCCCAGTCCCTCCCTGTGCGGGCTGCCGGGGAATGGCGGAAGCTGGGCTGGAAATGCAGGTAGCATCTTGTGCCTCCCCATGGACAAGGGAGGTAATTAGCGGACTTCCCCCTGCCAGGGAACACCTGTGACACCAGGCAGCTGCGTGGAGGGCGGCCCCGAACCTCTCCAACACAGTCAGCCGTGTTCCGGGATTCTGAGTGTGGGGAGGTTCCGTCTTTTGTGTGCAGCACCTGGGATCTCCTAGGAGCCCTTCGAGTGTCTTCCCCCAGTCCCTCCCTGTGCGGGCTGCCTGGGAAATGTGGGGGTTGGGCTGGAAAAGCAGGTAGCATCTAGTGCCTCCCCATGGACAGGGGAGGTAATTAGCGGAATTCCCCCTGCCAGGGAACACCTGTGACACCAGGCAGCTGCGTGGAGGGCGGCCCTAAACCTCACCTACACAGTCACCAGTGTTCCGGAATTCTGAGTGTGAGGAGGTTCCGTCTTATGTCTGCAGCACCCGGGTTCTCCTAGGAGCCCTTCGAGTGTCTTCCCCCAGTCCCTCCCTGTGCGGGCTGCTGGGGAAAGGCGGGGGTTGGGCTGGAAAAGCAGGTAGCATCTTGTGCCACACCATGGACAAGGGAGGTAATTAGCGGACTTCCCCCTTCCAGGGAACACCTGTGACACCAGGCAACTTCGTGGAGAGCGGCCCCGAACCTCCCCCACACAGTCAGCCGTGTTCCGGAATTCTGAGTGTGGGGAGGTTCCGTCTTCTGTCTGCAGCACCCGGGATCTCCTAGGAGCCCTTCGAGTGTCTTCCCCGAATCCCACCCACTTTGGGCTGCCGGGAAAGGCGGGGGTTGGGCTGGAAAAGCAGGTAGCATCTAGTGCCTCCCCATGGACAGGGGAGGTAATTAGCTGTCTTCCCCCTACAAGGGAACACCTGTGACACCAGGAAGCTGCGTGGATTGCGGCTCTAAACCTCACCCACACAGTCAGCCGTGTTCCGGAATTCTGAGTGTGGGGAGGTTCCGTCTTCTGTCTGCAGCACCCGGGATCTCCTAGGAGCCCTTCGAGTGTCTTCCCCCATTCCGTCCCAGTGCGGGCTGCCGAGGAAAGGAGGGGGTTGGCCTGGAAACGCTGGTAGCATCTAGTGCCCCCCATGGACAGGGGAGGTAATTAGCGGACTTCCCCCTGCCAGGGAACACCTGTGACACTAGGCAGAGCGTGGAGGGCGGCCCCGAAACTCCCCCACACAGTCAACCGTGTTCTGGAATTCTGAGTGTGGGGAGGTTCCGTCTTCTGTCTGCAGCACCCGGGATCTCCTAGGAGCCCTTCGAGTGTCTTCGCCGAGTCCCTCCCAGTGCGGGCTGCCGGGGAAAGGCGGGGGTTGGGCTGGAAAAGCAGGTAGCATCTAGTGCCTCCCCATGGACAAGGGAGGTAATTAGCGGAATTCCCCCTGCCAGGGATCACCTGTGACACCAGGCAGCTGCGTGGAGGGCGGCCCCGAAACTCCCCCACACAGTCACCCGTGTTCCGGAATTCTGAGTGTGGGGAGGTTTCGTCTTCTGTCTGCAGCACCCGAGTTCTCCTAGGAGCCCTTCGAGTGTCTTCCCCCAGTCCCTCCCAGTGCGGGCTGCCGGCGAAATGCTAGGGTTGGCCTGGAAAAGCAGGTAGCATCTAGTGCCTCCCCATGGACAAGGGAGGTAATTAGCGGACTTCCCCCTGCCAGGGAACACCTGTGACACCAGGCAGCTGCGTGGAGGGCGGCCCCTAACCTCCCCCACACAGTCAGCCGTGTTCCGGAATTCTGAGTGTGGGGAGGTTCCGTCTTCTGTCTGCAGCATCCGGGATCTCCTAGGAGCCCTTCGAGTGTCTTCCCCGAGTCCCTCCCAGTGCGGTCTGCCGGGGAAAGGCGGGGGTTGGGCTGGAAACGCAGGTAGCATCTAGTGCCTCCCCATGGACAGGGGAGGTAATTAGCGGACTTCCCCCTGCCAGGGAACACCTGTGACACCAGGCAGCTTCGTGCAGGGCGGCCCTAAACCTCACCCACACAGTCACCATTGTTCCAAAATTCTGAGTGTGGGGAGGTTCCGTCTTATGTCTTCAGCACCCGGGTTCTCCTAGGAGCCCTTCGAGTGTCTTCCCCAAGTCCCTCCCTGTGCGGGCTGCTGGGGAATGGCGGGGGTTGGGCTGGAAAATCAGGTAGCATCTAGTGCCTCCCCATGGACAGGGGAAGTAATTAGCAGACTTCCCCCTGCCAGGGAACATCTGTGACACAAGGCAGCTGCGTGGAGGGCGGCCCCGAACCTCCCCCACACAGTCATCCGTGTTCCGGAATTCTGAGTGTGGGGAGGTTCCGTCTTCTGTCTGCAGCACCCGGGTTCTCCTAGGAGCCTTTCGAGTGTCTTCCCCCAGTCCCTCCATTTGCGGGCTGCCAGGGAAAGGCGGGGGTTGGGCTGGAAAAGCAGGTAGCATCTAGTGCCTCCCCATGGACAAGGGAGGTAATTAGCGGACTTCCCCCTGCCAGTGAACACCTGTGACACCAGGAAGCTGCGTGGAGTGCGGCCCTAAACCTCACCAACACAGTCACCCGTGTTCCGGAATTCTGAGTGTTGGGAGGTTCCGTCTTCTGTCTGCAGCACCCGGGATCTCCTAGGAGCCCTTCGAAGGTCTTCCCCCAGTCCGTCCCAGTGCGGGCTGCCGAGTAAAGGAGGGGGTTAGGCTGGAATCGCAGGTAGCATCTAGTGCCTCCCCATGGACAGGGGAGGTAATTACCGGACTTCTCCCTGCCAGGGAACACCTGTGACACCATGCAGCTGCGTGGAAGGCGGCACCGAACCTCCCCCACACAGTCAGCCGTGTTCCGGAATTCTGAGTGTGGGGAGGTTCCGTCTTCTGTCTGCAGCACCCGGGATCTCCTAGGAGCCCTTCGAGTGTCTTCCCCAAGTCCCTCCCATTGCGGGCTTCCGTGGAAAAGCGGGGGTTGGGCTGGAAACGCAGGTAGCATCTAGTGCCTCCCCATGGACAAGGGAGGTAATTAGCGGACTTCCCCCTGCCAGGGAAAACCAGAGACACCTGGAAGCTGCGTGGAGGGCGGCCCTAAACCTCACCCACACAGTCACCAGTGTTCCGGAATTCTGAGTGTGGGGAGGTTCCGTCTTCTGTCTGCAGCACCCGGGTTCTCCTAGGAGCCCTTCGAGTGTCTTCCCCCAGTCCCTCCCAGTGCGGGATGCCGGGGAAAGGCGGGGGTTGGGCTGGAAACGCAGGTAGCATCTAGTGCGTCCCCATGGACAGGGGAGGTAATTAGCGGACTTCCCCCTCCCAGGGAACACCTGTGACACCAGGCAGCTGCGTGGAGGGCGGCCCCGAACCTCCCCCACATAGTCAGCCGTGTTCCGGGATTCTGAGTGTGAGGAGGTTCCGTCTTTTGTCTGCAGCACCCGGGATCTCCTAGGAGCCCTTCGAGTGTCTTCCCAGAGTCCCTCACAGTGCGGGATGCCGGGGAAAGAAGGGGGTTGTGCTGGAAAAGCAGGTAGCATCTTGTGCCTCCCCATGGACAGGGGAGGTAATTAGCGGACTTCCCCCTGCCAGGGAACACCTGTGACACAAGGCAGCTGCATGGAGGGCGGCCCCGAACCTCCCCCACACAGTCATACGTGTTCCGGAATTCTGAGTGTGGGGAGGTTCCGTCTTCTGTCTGCAGCACCCGGGTTCTCCTAGGAGCCTTTCGAGTGTCTTCCCCCAGTCCCTCCATTTGCGGGCTGCCGGGGAAAGGCGGGGGTTGGGCTGGAAACGCAGGTAGCATCTAGTGCATCCCCATGGACAGGGGAGGTAATTAGCGGACTTCCCCCTGCCAGGGAACACCTGTGACACCAGGCAGCTGCATGGAGGGCGGCCCCGAACCTCCCCCACACAGTCAGCCGTGTTCCGGAATTCTGAGTGTGGGGAGGTTCCGTCTTCTTTCTGCAGCACACGGGATCTCCTAGGAGCCCTTCGAGTGTCTTCCCAGAGTCCCTCCCAGTGCGGGGTGCCGGGGAAAAAAGGGGGTTGTGCTGGAAACGCAGGTAGCATCTAGTGCCTCCCCATGGACAGGGGAGGTAATTAGCGGACTTCCCCCTGCCAGGGAACAACTGTGACACCAGGAAGCTGCGTGGAGTGCGGCCCTAAACCTCACCCACACAGTCACCCGTGTTCCGGAATTCTGAGTGTGCGGAGGTTCCGTCTTCTGTCTGCAGCACCCGGGATCTCCTAGGAGCCCTTCGAGTGTCTTCCCAGAGTCCCACCCAGTGCGTGCTGCCGAGGAAAGGAGGGGGTAGGGCTGAAAACGCAGGTAGCATCTAGTGCCTCCCCATGGACAGGGGAGGTAATTAGCGGACTTCCCCCTGCCAGGGAAAACCAGTGACACCAGGAAGCTGCGTGGAGGGCGGCCCTAAACCTCACCCACACAGTCACCAGTGTTCCGGAATTCTGAGTGTGGGGAGGTTCCGTCTTATGTCTGCAGCACCCGGGTTCTCCTAGGAGCCCTTCGAGTGTCTTCCCAGAGTCCCTCTCAGTGCGGGATGCCGGGGAAAGGAGGGGGTTGTGCTGGAAACGCAGGTAGCATCTAGTGCCTCCCCATGGACAGGGGAGGTAATTAGCGGACTTCTCCCTGCCAGGGAACACCTGTGACACAAGGCAGCTGCGTGGAGGGCGGCCCCGAACCTCCCCCACACAGTCATCCGTGTTCCGGAATTCTTAGTGTGGGGAGGATCCGTCTTCTGTCTGCAGCACCCGGGTTCACCTAGGTGCCCTTCGAGTGTCTTCCCCCAGTCCCTCACTTTGCGGGCTGCCGGGGAAAGGCAGGGTTGGGCTGGAAAAGCAGGTAGCATCTTGTGCCTCCCCATGGACAGGGGAGGTAATTAGCGGAATTCCCCCTGCCAGGGAACACCTGTGACACAAGGCAGCTGCATGGAGGGCGGCCCCGAACCTCCCCCACACAGTCATCCGTGTTCCGGAGTTCAGAGTGTGGGGAGGTTCCGTCTTCTGTCTGCAGCACCCGGGTTCTCCTAGGAGCCCTTTCGAGTGTCTTCCCCCAGTTCCTCCATTTGCGGGCTGCCGGGGAAAGGCGGGGGTTGGGCTGGAAAAGCAGGTATCATCTAGTGCCTCCCCATGGACAAGGGAGGGAATTAGCGGACTTCCACCTGCCAGGGATCACCTGTGACACCAGGCAGCTGCGTGGAGGGCGGCCCCGAACCTCCCCCACACAGTCAGCCGTGTTCCAGGATTCTGAGTGTGGGGAGGTTCCGTCTTTTGTCTGCAGCACCCGGGATATCCTAGGAGCCCTTCGAGTGTCTTCTCCCAGTCCCAACCTGTGCGGGCTGCCAGGGAAAGGCGGGGGTTGGGCTGGAAAAGCAGGTAGCATCTAGTGCCTCCCCATGGACAAGGGAGGTAATTAGCGGACTTCCCCCTGCCAGGGAACACCTGTGACACCAGGAAGCTGCGTGGAGTGCGGCCCTAAACCTCACCCACACAGTCACCCGTGTTCCGGAATTCTGAGTGTGGGGAGGTTCCGTCTTCTGTCTGCAGCACGCGGGATCTCCTAGGAGTCCTTCGAGTATTTTCCCCCAGTCCGTCCCAGTGCGGGCTTCCGAGGAAAGGAGGGGGTTGGGCTGGAAAAGCAGGTAGCATCTAGTACCTCCCCGTGGACAGGGGAGGTAATTAGCGGACTTCTCCCTGCCAGGGAACACCTGTGACACCAGGCAGCTGCGTGGGGTGCGGCCCCGAACTTCCCCCACACAGTCACAAGTATTCCGGAATTCTGAGTGTGGGGAGGTTCCGTCTTATGTCTGCAGCACCTGGGTTCTCCTAGGAGCCCTTCGAGTGTCTTCCCCACTCCCTCACAGTGCGGGCTGCCGGGGAAAGGCGGGGGTTGGGCTGGAAATGCAGGTAGCATCTAGTGCCTCCCCATGGACAAGGGAGGTAATTAGCGGACTTCCCCCTGCCAGGGATCACCTGTGACACCAGGCATCTGCGTGGAGGGCGGCCCCGAACCTCCCCAACACAGTCAGCCGTGTTCCGGGATTCTGAGTGTGGGGAGGTTCCGTCTTTTGTCTGCAGCACCCGGGATCTCCTAGGAACCCTTCGAGTGTCTTCCCCCAGTCAATCACTGTGCGGGATGCCGGGGATAGGCGGGGGTTGGGCTGGAAAAGCAGGTAGCATCTAGTGCCTCCCCATGGACAAGGGAGGTAATTAGCGGACTTCCCCCTGCCAGGGAACACCTGTGACACCAGGAAGCTGCGTGGAGTGCGGCCCTCAACCTCACCCACACAGTCACAAGTGTTCCGGAATTCTGAGTGTGGGGAGGTTCCGTCTTCTGTCTGCAGCACCCGGGATCTCCTAGGAGCCCTTCGAGTGTCTTCCCCCAGTCCGTCCCAGTGCGGGCTGCCGAGGAAAGGAGGGGGTTGGGCTGGAAACGCAGGTAGCATCTAGTGCCTCCCCATGGACAGGGGAGGTAATTAGCGGACTTCCCCCTGCCAGGGAACACCTGTGACACCAGGAAGCTGCGTGGAGTGCGGCCCCGAACCTCCCCCACACAGTCAGCCGTGTTCCGGAATTCTGAGTGTGGGGAGGTTCCGTCTTCTGTCTGCAGCACCCGGGTTCTAATAGGAGCCCTTCGAGTGTCTTCCCCCAGTCCCTCCCAGTGCGGGCTGCCGGGGAAAGGCGGGGGTTGGGCTGGAAAAGCAGGTAGCATCTAGTGCCTCCCCATGGACAAGGGAGGTAATTAGCGGAATTCCCCCTGCCAGGGATCACCTGTGACACCAGGAAGCTGCGTGGAGGTCGGCCCCGAACCTCCCCCACACAGTCAAACGTGTTCCGGGATTCTGAGTGTGGGGAGGTTCCGTCTTTTGTCTGCAGCACCCGGGATCTCCTAGGAGCCCTTCGAGAGTCTTCCCCGAGTCCCTCCCTGTGCGGGCAGCCGGGGAAAGGCGGGGGTTGGGCTGGAAACGCAGGTAGCATCTAGTGCCTCCCCATGGACATGGGAGGTAATTAGCGGACTTCTCCCTGCCAGGGAACACCTGTGACACCAGGCAGCTGCGTGGAGGGCGGCCCCGAACCTCCCCCACACAGTCAGCCGTGTTCCGGAATTCTGAGTGTGGGGAGGTTCCGTCTTCTGTCTGCAGCACCCGGGATCTCCTAGGAGCCCTTCGAGTGTCTTCCCCGAGTCCCTCCCAGTGCGGGCTGCCGGGGAAAGGCGGGGGTTGGGCTGGAAACGCAGGTAGCATCTAGTGCCTCCCCATGGACAGGGGAGGTAATTAGCGGACTTCCCCCTGCCAGGGAACACCTGTGACACCAGGCAGCTGCGTGGAGGGCGGCCCAGAACCTCCCCCACACAGTCAGCCGTGTTCCGGAATTCTGAGTGTGGGGAGGTTCCGTCTTATGTCTGCAGCACCCGGGTTCTCCTAGGAGCCTTTCGAGTGTCTTCCCCGAGTCCCTCCCTGTGCGGGCTGCCGGGGAAATGCGGGGTTTGGGCTGGAAAAGCAGGTAGCATCTAGTGCCTCCCCATGGACAAGGGAGGTAATTAGCGGACTTCCCCCTGCCAGGGAACACCTGTGGCACCAGGCAGCTGCGTGGAGTGCGGCTCCGAACCTCCCCCACACAGTCAGCCGTGTTCCGGAATTCTGAGTGTGGGGAGGTTCCGTCTTATGTCTGCAGCACCCGGGTTCTCCTAGGAGCCCTTCGAGTGTCTTCCCCAGTCCCTCACAGTGCGGGCTGCCGGGGAAAGGCGGGGGTTGGGCTGGAAATGCAGGTAGCATCTAGTGCCTCCCCATGGACAAGGGAGGTAATTAGCGGACTTCCCCCTGCCAGGGATCACCTGTGACACCAGGCAGCTGCGTGGAGGGCGGCCCCGAACCTCCCCAACACAGTCAGCCGTGTTCCGGGATTCTGAGTGTGGGGAGGTTCCGTCTTCTGTCTGCAGCACCCGGGATCTCCTAGGAGCCCTTCGAGTGTCTTCCCCCAGTCCCTCCCAGTGCGGGCTGCCGGGGAAAGGCGGGGGTTGGGCTGGAAACGCAGGTAGCATCTAGTGCCTCCCCATGGACAAGGGAGGTAATTAGCGGACTTCCCCCTGCCAGGGAACACCTGTGGACACCAGGCAGCTGCGTGGAGTGCGGCCCCTAACCTCCCCCACACAGTCAGCCGTGTTCCGGAATTCTGAGTGTGGGGAGGTTCCGTCTTCTGTCTGCAGCACCCGGGATCTCCTAGGAGCCCTTCGAGTGTCTTCCCCCAGTCCCTCCCAGTGCGGGCTGCCGGGGAAAGGAGGGGGTTGGGCTGGAAACGCAGGTAGCATCTAGTGCCTCCCCATGGACAGGGGAGGTAATTAGCGGACTTCCCCTGCCAGGGAACACCTGTGACACCAGGCAGCTGCGTGGAGTGCGGCCCCGAACCTCCCCCACACAGTCAGCCGTGTTCCGGAATTCTGAGTGTGGGGAGGTTCCGTCTTCTGTCTGCAGCACCCGGGATCTCATAGGAGCCCTTCGAGTGTCTTCCCCCAGTCCCTCCCAGTGCGGGCTGCCGGGGAAAGGCGGGGGTTGGGCTGGAAAAGCAGGTAGCATCTAGTGCCTCCCCATGGACAAGGGAGGTAATTAGCGGAATTCCCCCTGCCAGGGAACACCTGTGACACCAGGCAGCTGCGTGGAGGTGCGGCCCCGAACCTCCCCCACACAGTCAGACTTGTTCCGGATTCTGAGTGTGGGGAGGTTCCGTCTTCTGTCTGCAGCACCCGGGATCTCCTAGGAGCCCTTCGAGTGTCTTCCCCGAGTCCCTCCCTGTGCGGGCTAGCCGGGGAAAGGCGGGGGTTGGGCTGGAAACGCAGGTAGCATCTAGTGCCTCCCCATGGACAGGGGAGGTAATTAGCGGACTTCTCCCCTGCCAGGGAACACCTGTGACACCAGGCAGCTGCGTGGAGGGCGGCCCCGAACCTCCCCCACACAGTCAGCCGTGTTCCGGAATTCTGAGTGTGGGGAGGTTCCGTCTTCTGTCTGCAGCACCCGGGATCTCCTAGGAGCCCTTCGAGTGTCTTCCCCGAGTCCCTCCCAGTGCGGGCTGCCGGGGAAAGGCGGGGGTTGGGCTGGAAACGCAGGTAGCATCTAGTGCCTCCCCATGGACAGGGGAGGTAATTAGCGGACTTCCCCCTGCCAGGGAACACCTGTGACACCAGGCAGCTGCGTGGAGGGCGGCCCGAACCTCCCCACACAGTCAGCCGTGTTCCGGAATTCTGAGTGTGGGGAGGTTCCGTCTTCTGTCTGCAGCACCCGGGATCTCCTAGGAGCCCTTCGAGTGTCTTCCCCGAGTCCCTCCCAGTGCGGGCTGCCGGGGAAAGGCGGGGGTTGGGCTGGAAACGCAGGTAGCATCTAGTGCCTCCCCATGGACAGGGGAGGTAATTAGCGGACTTCCCCCTGCCAGGGAACACCTGTGACACCAGGCAGCTGCGTGGAGGGCGGCCCGAACCTCCCCCACACAGTCAGCCGTGTTCCGGAATTCTGAGTGTGGGGAGGTTCCGTCTTCTGTCTGCAGCACCCGGGATCTCCTAGGAGCCTTCGAGTGTCTTCCCCGAGTCCCTCCCAGTGCGGGCTGCCGGGGAAAGGCGGGGGTTGGGCTGGAAACGCAGGTAGCATCTAGTGCCTCCCCATGGACAGGGAGGTAATTAGCGGACTTCCCCCTGCCAGGGAACACCTGTTACACCAGGCAGCTGCGTGGAGGCGGCCCTAAACCTCCCCACACAGTCAGCCGTGTTCCGGATTCTGAGTGTGGGGAGGTTCCGTCTTCTGTCTGCAGCACCCGGGATCTCCTAGGAGCCCTTCGAGTGTCTTCCCCGAGTCCCTCCCAGTGCGGGCTGCCGGGGAAAGGCGGGGGTTGGGCTGGAAACGCAGGTAGCATCTAGTGCCTCCCCATGGACAGGGGAGGTAATTAGCGGACTTCCCCCTGCCAGGGAACACCTGTGACACCAGGGCAGCTGCGTGGAGGGCGGCCCCGAAACCTCCCCCACACAGTCAGCCGTGTTCGGAATTCTGAGTGTGGGGAGGTCCGTCTTCTGTCTGCAGCACCCGGGATCTCCTAGGAGCCCTTCGAGTGTCTTCCCCGAGTCCCTCCCAGTGCGGGCTCCGGGGAAAGGCGGGGGTTGGGCTGGAAACGCAGGTAGCATCTAGTGCCTCCCCATGGACAGGGGAGGTAATTAGCGGACTTCCCCCTGCCAGGGAACACCTGTGACACCAGGCAGCTGCGTGGAGGGCGGCCCCGAACCTCCCCCACACAGTCAGCCGTGTTCCGGAATTCTGAGTGTGGGGAGGTTCCGTCTTCTTCTGCAGCACCCGGGATCTCCTAGGAGCCCTTCGAGTGTCTTCCCCGAGTCCCTCCCAGTGCGGGATGCCGGGAAAGGCGGGGGTTGGGCTTGGAAACGCAGGTAGCATCTAGTGCCTCCCCATGGACAGGGAGGTAATTAGCGGACTTCCCCTGCCAGGGAACACCTGTGACACCAGGCAGCTGCGTGGAGTGCGGCCCCGAACCTCCCCCCACACAGTCAGCCGTGTTCCGGAATTCTGAGTGTGGGGAGGTTCCGTCTTCTGTCTGCAGCACCCGGGATCTCCTAGGAGCCCTTCGAGTGTCTTCCCCGAGTCCCTCCCAGTGCGGGCTGCCGGGGAAAGGCGGGGGTTGGGCTGGAAAAGCAGGTAGCATCTAGTGCCTCCCCCTGGACAGGGGAGGTAATTAGCGGACTTCCCCTTGCGAGGGAACCCCTGTGACACCAGGCAGCTGCGTGGAGGGCGGCTCCGAACCTCCCCCACACAGTCACACGTGTTCCGGGAATTCTGAGTGTGGGAGGTTCCGTCTTCTGTCTGCAGCACCCGGGATCTCCTAGGAGCCCTTCGAGTGTCTTCCCCGAGTCCCTCCCAGTGCGGGCTGCCGGGAAAGGCGGGGTTGGGCTGGAAAAGCATGGTAGCATCTAGTGCCTCCCCATGGACAAGGGAGGTAATTAGCGGACTTCCCCCTGCCAGGGATCACCTGTGACACCAGGCAGCTGCGTGGAGGGCGGCCCCCGAAACCTCCCCCACACAGTCAGCGTTGTTCCGGGATTCTGAGTGTTGGGGAGGTTCCGTCTTTTGTCTGCAGCACCCGGGTTCTCCTAGGAGCCCTTCGAGTGTCTTCCCCCTGTCCCCTCCCTAGTGCGGGATGACGGGGAAAGGCGGGGGTTGGCTGGAAAGCAGGTAGCATCTAGTGCCTCCCCATGGACAAGGGGAGGTATTAGCGGACTTCCCCCTCTGCCAGGGAACACCTGTGACACCAGGAAGCTGCGTGGAGGCGGCACTAAACCTCACCCACACAGTCACCCGTGTTTCCGGCATTCTGAGTGTGGGGAGGTTCCGTCTTCTGTCTGCAGCACCGGGTTCTCCTAGGAGCCCCTTCGAGTGTCTTCCCCCAGTCCCTCCCTGTGCGGGCTGCCGGGGAAAGGCGGGGATTGGGCTGGAAAAGCAGTTAGCATCCTGTGCCTCCCCATGGACAAGGGAGGTAATTAGCGGACTTCCCCCTGCCAGGGAACACCTGTGGCACAGGCAGCTGCGTGGGAGTGCGGCTCCGAACCTCCCCACAGTCAGCCGTGTTCCGGAATTCTGAGTGTGGGGAGGTTCCGTCTTAGTCTGCAGCACCCGGGTTCTCCTAGGAGCCCTTCGAGTGTCTTCCCCAGTCCCTCACAGTGCGGGCTGCCGGGGAAAGGCGGGGGTTGGGCTGGAAATGCAGGTAGCATCTAGTGCCTCCCCATGGACAAGGGAGGTAATTAGGCGGACTTCCCCCAGGGATCACCTGTGACACCAGGCATCTGCGTTGAGGGCGGCCCCGAACCTCCCCAACACAGTCAGCCGTGTTCCGGGATTCTGAGTGTGGGGTGTTCCGTCTTTTGTCTGCAGCA
>NW_022588337.1:0-17320 GCF_009834535.1 Camelus ferus | reverse complement strand
TGGAGTGGAGATTGCAACTGAAAAGAAAGTTTGAGTTCCCAACAAGCCATGTGAAAGACGGCTTTCACACACACATTTCTCTCAGTACTAATCATGTGGAGAGACGTTCCTTCCCTAGAACAATGGGAAATGTTTGCAGGAGAAACTTTTACTCTGGTTTCTCAGTCTGTTTCCTAGTGCCGGTTTGAAGTTCCTGCAGTTTTCCCTGTAAAATAGAGTTGGAGCTAGTACCTCCCCATATATATGTATGGAGTGGAGTTTGCAACTGAAAAGAAACTTTGTGTTCCCAACAAGATTGGTGAAGGACGGCTTTCACACACACTTATCTCTCAGAACTGAGCAAGTGGAGAGACGTTCGTTCATCTACCACAAAGGGAACGGGTTGCAGGAGAAACTTTTACTCTGGTTTCTCAGTCTGTGTCCTAGTGCCGGTTTGAAGTTCCTGCAGTTTTCAATGTAAAACAGAGTTTGAGCTAGTACCTCCCCATATATATATATGGAGTGGAGTTTGCAACTGAAAAGAAAGTTTGAGTTCCCAACAAGCCATGTGAAAGACGGCTTCCACACACACATTTCTCTCAGTACTAAGCATGTGGAGAGACGTTCCTTCCCTAGAACAATGGGAAATATTTGCAGGAGAAACTTTTACTCTGGGTTTCTCAGTCCTGTTTTCACTAGTGCCGTTTGGAAGTTCCTGCAGTTTCCCTGTAAAAGTCAGAGTTTGGAGCTATGTACCAGGTCCCCATCTATATGTCTGGAGTTGAAGTTTGCAACTGAAAAGAAATCCTTTTGTGTTCCCAACAAGCTAGGTGAAGGACCAGCTGTCCACACATCACTTATCTCTGAGAACTGATCAGGTGTGAGAGACTTTCGTTCATCTAGCACAAAGGGAACGGTTTTGCAGGAGAAACTTTTACTCTGGTTTCTCGTTCTGATTCCTAGTGCCGGTTTGAAGCATCCTGCAAGTTTGCACTGTACAAACACTAGTTGGACGATGTCCCCTCCCCATATATATGTATGGAGTGGAGTTTGCAAGTGAAAAGAAACTTTGTTAGTTCCCAACAAGGCTATGTGAATAGGAGCTTTCACACACACCAATATCTCTCAGTACCTAAGCATTGTGAGAGGACATTCGTTCATCTAGCACAAAGGGAACTATTTGCAGGAGAAACTTTTACTCTGGATTCTCAGTCTGTTTCCTAGTTGCCGGTTTGAAGTTTCTGCAGTTTTTCACTGTAAAACCGAGTTGGAGCTAGTACCTACCCCATATATTATGTATGGAGTGTAGTTTGCAACTGTAAAAGAAACTTGCTGTTCCATACAAGCTAGGTGAAGGACGGCTTCCACACACATTATCTCTCAGACAACTGAGCATGTGGAGAGACAGTTCTGTTCTATCTAGCACAAAAGGAACTGGTTGCAGGAGGAAACTTTTACTCTGGTTTCTCAGTCTGTTTCCTAGTGCCGGTATGAAGTTCCTGCAAGTTTTCACTGTAAAACCGAGTTGGAGCTAGTACCTCCCCATATATATGTATGGAGTGGAGTTTGCACTGAAAAGAAACTTTGTGTTCCCAACAAGCTAGGTGAAAGGACGGCTTTCACACACACTTATCTCTCAGAACTGGAGCATGTGGAGAGACGTTCGTTCATCTAGCACAAAGGGAACGGGTTGCAGGAGAAACTTTACTTGGTTCTCAGTCTGTTTCCTAGTTACGGTATGAAGTTCCTGCAGTTTCACTGTAAAAGCCGAGTTAGGAGCTAGTACCTCCCCATATATATGTATGGAGTGGAGTTTGCAACTGAAAAGAAACTTTGTGTTCCGAACAAGCTAGGTGAAGGACGGCTTTCACACACACTTATCTCTCAGAGCTGATGCATGTGGAGAGACGTTCGTTTCATCTAGCACAAGGGAACGTGTTGCAGGAGAAACTTTTACTCTGGATTTCTCAGTCTGTTTCCTAGTGCCAGGTTTGAAGTTCCTGCAGTTTTCACTGTAAAAACGATTTGGAGCTAGTACCTCCCCATATTATATGTATGGAGTGAGTTTGCAACTGAAAAGAAACTTTGTGTTCCCAACAAGCTAGATGAAGGACGGCTTTCACACACACTTATCTCTCAGAACTGAGCATGTGGAGAGACGTTCGTTCATCTAGCACAAAGGGAACGGTTGCAGGAAGTAACTTTTACTCTGGATTCTCACTCTGTTTCCTAGTGCCGTTTGAAATTCCTGCAGTTTTCACTGTAAAACCGAGTTGGAGCTAGTACCTCCCTATATATATATATGGAGTGGAGTTTGCAACTGAAAAGTAACTGTGTTCCCAACAAGCTAGGTTAAGGCGGCTTTCACACACACTTATATCTCAGAACTGAGCATGTGGAGAGACGTTCGTTCTTCTAGCACAAAGGGAACGGGTTGCAGGAGAAACTTTTTCTCTGGTTTCTAGTCTGTTTCCTAGTGCCGGTTTGAAGTTCCTGCAGTTTTCACGGTAAAATACAGTTGGAGCTAGTACCTCCCCATATATATGTATGGATTGGAATTTGCAACTGCAAAGAAACTTTGTGTTCCCAAGAAGCTAGGTGAAAGATGGCTTTCACACACACTTATCTCTCAGAACTGAGCATGTGGAGACACGTTCGTTCATCTAGCACAAAAGGAACGCTTTGCAGGAGAAACTTTTACTCTGGATTCTCAGTCTGTTTCCTAGTGCCGGTTTGATGTTCCTGCAGTTTTCTCTGTAAAATACAGTTGGAGCTAGTACCTACCCATATATATGTATGGAGTGGAGTTTGCAACTGAATAGAGACTTTGTGTTCCCAACAAGCTAGTTGAAGTACGGCTTTCACACACACATATCTCTCAGAACTGAACATGTGGAGAGACGTTCGTTCATCTAGCAAAAATGGAATTGGTTGCAGGAGAAACTTTTACTCTGGATTCTCAGTCTGTTTCCTAGTGCCATTTTGAAGTTCCTGCAGTTTTCACTGTAAAACCGAGTTGGAGCTAGTACTTCCCCATATTTATGTATGGAGTGGAGTTTGCAACTGAAAAGAAACTTTGTGTTCCCAAAAAGCTATGTGAAGGCGGCTTTCACACACACTTATCTCTCAGAACTGAGCATGTGGAGAGACGTTCTTTCATCTAGCACAAAGGGAACGATTTGCAGGGGAAATTTTAACTCTGGGTTCTCAGTCTGTTTCCTAGTGCCGGTTTGAAGTTCCTGCAGATTTCACTGTAAAACAGAGTTGGAGCTAATACCTCCCGTATATATGTATGGAGTGGAGTTTGCAACTGAAAAGAAACTTTGTGTTCCCAACAAGCTAGCTGAAGGACGGCTTATACACACACATATTTCTCAGAAATGAGCATGTGGAGAGACGTACATTCATCTAGCACAAACGGAACGGGTTGCAGGAGAAACTTTTTCTCTGGATTCTCAGTCTGTTTCCTAGTGCCGGTAGGAATTTCCTGCAGTTTTCACTGTAAAACAGAGTTGGAGCTAGTACCTCCCCGTATATATGTATGGAGTGGGGTTTGCAAATGAAAAGAAACTTTGAGTTCCTAACAAGACATATGAAAGACGGCTTTCACACACAATTATCTTTCATTACTGAGCATGTAGAGAGACGTTCGTTCATCTAGAACAATGGGAACGGATTGCAGGGAAACTTTTACTCTGGTTTCTCAGTCTGTTTCATACTGCCGGTTTGAAGTTCCTGCAGTTTTCACTGAAAAACCGAGTTGGAGCTCGTACCTCCCCATATATATGTATGGATTGATGTTAGCAACTGAAAAGATACTTTGTGTTCCCAACAAGCTAGTTGAAGGACGGCTTTCACACACACATATCTCTCAGAACTGAGCATGTGGTGAGACGTTCGTTCATCTAGCAAAAAGGGAACGTGTTGCAGGAGAAACTTTTACTCTGGATTCTCAGTATGTTTCCTAGTGCCATTTTGAAGTTCCTGCAGTTTTCACTGTAAAACCGAGTTGGAGCTAGTACCTCCACATATATATTTATGGAGTGGACTTTGCAACTGAAAAGAAACTTGTGTTCCCAACAAGCTAGGTGAAGGATGGCTTTCACACACACTTATCTCTCAGAACTGAGCATGGGCAGAGACGTTCGTTCATCTAGCACAAAGGGATCGGGTTGCAGGAGCAACTATTACTCTGCTTTCTCAGTCTGTTTCCTAGTGCCGGTTTGAAGTTCCTGCAGTTTTCACTGTAAATCCAAGTTAGAGCTAGTACCTCCCCATATATATGTATGGAGTGGATTTTGCAACTGAAAAGAAACTTTGTGTTCCCAACAAGCTAGTTGAAGGACGGCTTTGACACACACATACCTCTCAGAACTGAGCATGTGGAGAGACGTTCGTTGATCTAGCACAAAGGGAACGGGTTGCAGGAGCAAATTTTACTCGGGTTTCTCAGTCTGTTTCTTAGTGCCGGTTGGAAGTTCCTGCAGTTTTCACTGTAAAATCGAGTTGGAGCCCGTACCTCCCCATATATATGTATGGAATGGGGTTTGCAACTGAAAAGAAACTTTGTGTTCCCAATAAGCCAGGTAAAGAACGGCTTTCACACACACATATCTCTCAAAACTGAGCATGTGGAGAGACGTTCGTTCATCTAGCAAAAAGGGAACGGGTTGCAGGGGAAACTGTTACTCTGGATTCTCAGTCTGTTTCCTAGTGCCAGTTTGAAGTTCCTGCAGTTTTCACTGTAAAAACAAGTTGAAGCTTGTACCTCCCCATATTTTTGTATGGAGTGGAGTTTGCAACTGAAAAGAAACTTTGTGTTCCCAACAAGCTAGGTGAAGAACGGATTTCACACACACTTATCTTGCAGAACTGAGCATGTGGAGAGACGTTCGTTCATCTAGCACAAAGGGAATGGGTTGCAGGAGAAACTTTTACTCTGGTTTCTCAGTCTGTTTCCTAGTGCCGGTTTGAAGTTCCTGCAGTTTTCACTGTAAAACAGAGTTGGACCTAGTACCACACCATATATATGTAAGGAGTGAAGTTTGCAACTGAAAAGAATCTTTGTGTTCCCAACAAGCTAGGTGAAGGACGGCTTTCATACACACTAATCTCTCTGAACTGAGCATGTGGAGAGACTATCGTTCATCTAGCACAAAGGGAAAGGGTTGCAGGAGATACTTTTGCTCTGGCTTCTCAGTCTGTTTCCTAGTGACGGTTTGAATTTCCTGCATTTTTCACTGTCAAACCGAGTTGGAGCTCGTACTTCCCCATATATATGTAAGGATTGGGGTTTGAAAGTGAAAAGAAACTTTGTGTTCCCAACAAGCTAGGTGAAGGACGGATTTCACACACACTTATCTCTCAGAACTGAGCATGTGGAGAGACGCCCGTTCAACTAGCACAAAGGGAACAGGTTGCAGGAGAAACTTTTACTCTATTTTCTCAGTCTGATTCATAGTGCCGGTTTGAAGTTCCTGCAGTTTGCACTGTAAAACCGTGTTGGAGCTCGGAACACCCCATATATATGTATGGATTGGAGTTTGCAAGTGAAAAGAAACTTTGTGTTCCCAAGAAGCTAGGTGAAGGACGGCTTTCACACACACTTATCTCTCAGAACTGAGCATGTGGAAAGACGTTCGTTCATCTAGAACAAAGGGAAGGGTTGCAGGATAAACTTTTACTCTGGATTCTAAGTCTGTTTCCTAGTGCCGGTTTGAAGTTCCTGCAGTTTTCACTGTAAACCCGAGTTGGAGCTAGTACCTCCCCATATATATGTATGGAGTGTAGTTTGCAAGTGAAAAGAAATTTTGTGTTCCCAACAAGCTAGGTGAAGGACAGCTTTCACACACACTTATCTCTGAGAACTGAGCATGTGGAGAGACGTTCGTTTATCTAGCACAAATGGAACGGTTTGCAGGAGAAACTTTTACTCTGGTTTCTCAGTCTGATTCTTAGTGTCGATTAGAAGTTCCTGCAGTTTTCACTGTTAAACCGAGTTGGAGCTTGTACCTCCCCATATATATGTATGGAATGGAGTTTTCAACTGAAAAGAAACTTTGGGTTCCCAACAAGCTAGTTGAAGAACGGCTTTCACACACAATTATCTCTCAGAACTGAGCATGTGCAGAGACGTTCGTTGATCTAGCACAAAGGGAACGGGTTGCAGGAGCAACTTTTACTCTGGTTTCTCAGTCTGTTTCTTAGTGCCGGTTGGAAGTTCCTGCAGTTTTCACTGTAAAACCGAGTTGGACCTAGTACCTCCCATATAAATGTATGGAGTGGAGTTTGCAACTGAAAAGAAACATTGTGTTCCCAACCAGCTAGGTGAAGGACGGCTTTCACACACACTTATCTCTCAGAACTGAGCATGTGGATAGACGTTCGTTCATCTAGCACAACGGGAACGTGTTGCAGGTGAAACTTTTACTCTGGTTTCTCAGTCTGTTTCCTAGTGCCAGTTTGAAGTTCCTGCAGTTTTCACTGTAAAACCGAGTTGGAGCTACTATCTCCCCATATATATGTATGGAGTGGAGTTTGCAACTAAAAATAAACTTTGTGTTCCCAACAAGCTAGTTGAAGGACGGCATTCACACACAATTATCTCTCAGATCTGAGCATGTGGAGAGACGTTCGTTCATCTAGCACAAAGGGAACGGGTTGCAGGAGAAACTTTACTCTGGATTCTCAGTCTGTTTCCTAGTGCCAGTATGTAGTTCCTGCAGTTTTCAGTGTAAAACCGAGTTGGAGCAAGTACCTCCACATATATATGTATGGAGTGGAGTTTGATACTGAAAAGAAACTTTGTGTTCCCAACAAGCTAGGTGAAGGACGGCTTTCACAGACAATTATCTCTCAGAAATGAGCATGTGGAGAGACGTTCGTTCATCTAGCAAAATGGGGACGGGTTGCAGGAGAAACTTTTTCTCTGGATTCTCAGTCTGTTTCCTAGAGATGCTTTGAAGTTCCTGCAGTTTTCACTGTAAAACCGAGATGGAGCTAGCACATTCCCATATATATATATGGATTTGAGATTGCAACTGAAAAGAAACTTTGTGTTCCCATCAAGTTAGTTGAAGGACGGCTTTCACACACACTTATCTCTCAGAACTGAGCATGTGGAGAGACGTTCGTTCAACTATCACGAAGGGAACGGGTTGCAGGAGAAACTTTTACTCTGGTTTCTCAGTCTGTTTCCTAGTGCCGGTTTGAAGTTCCTGCAGTTTTCACTGTAAACCCGAGTTGGAGCTAGTACTTCTCCATATATATGTATGGAGTGGAGATTGCAACTGAAAAGAAACTTTGTGTTCCCAACAAGCTAGGTGAAGGACGGCTTTCACACACACTTATCTCTCAGAACTGAGCATGTGGAAAGACGTTCGTTCATCTAGCACAAATGGAACGGGTTGCAGGAGAAACTTTTTTTCTGTGGATTCTCAGTCTGTTTCCTAGTGCCGTTTTGAAGTTCCTGCAGTTTTCACTGTAAAACCGACATGGGGCTAGTACCTCCACATATATATGTATGAAGTGGAGTTTTCAACTGAAAAAAAACTTTGTGTTCCCATCAAGCAAGGTGAAGTACGGCTTTCACACACACTTATCTCTCAGAACTGAGCTTATGGGGAGACGTTCTTTCATCTAGCACAAAGGGAACGGTTTGCGGGAGAAACTTTTACTCTGGTTTCTCAGTCTGTTTCCTAGTGCCGGTTTGAAGTTCCTGCAGTTTTCACTGTAAAACGGATTTGGGGCTAGTAAATCCCCATATATATGTATGGAGTGAATTTTGCAACTGAAGAGAAACTTTGTGTTCCCAACAAGCTAGGTGAATGACGGATTTCACACACACTTACCTCTCAGAACTGAGCATGTGGAGAGACGTTCGTTCATCTAGCACAAAGGGAACGGGTTGCAGGAGAAAGTTTTACTATGGTTTCTCAGTCTGTTTCCTAGTGCTGGTTAGAAGTTCCTGTAGTTTTCACTGTAAAACAGAGTTGGTGCTAGTACCTCCCCATATATATATATGGAGTGGAGCTTGCAACTGAAAAGAAACTTTGTGTTCCCAACAAGCTAGGTGAAGGACGGCTTTAACACACAATTATCTCTCAGAAATTAGCATTTGGAGAGACGTTCGTTCATCTATCACAAAGGGAACGGTTTGCAGGAGAAACTTTTACTCTGTTTTCTCAGACTGTTTCCTACTGCCGGTTTGAAGTTCCTGCAGTTTTCACTGTAAAACCGAGATGGAGCTAGAACCTCACCATATATATGTATGGTTTGGAGCTTACAATTGAAAAGAAACTTTGTTTTCAAAACAAGCAAGGTGAAATACGGCATTCACACACAATATCTCTCAGAACTGAGTAAGAGGAGAGTCTTTCGTTCATCTAGCACAAAGGGAAAGGGTTGCAAGAGAAACATTTACTCTGATTTCTCAGTCTGTTACCTAGTGCCGGTTTGAAGTTCCTGCATTTTTCACTGTAAAACCGAGTTGGAGCTTGTACCTCCCCATATATATATATGGAATGCAGTTTGCAACTGAAAAGAAACTTTGTGTTCCCAACAAGCTAGGTGAAGGACGGCTTTCACAAACACTTATATCTCAGAACTGAGCATGTGGAGAGACGTTCGTTCATCTAGCACAAAGGGAACGGTTTGCAAGAGAAAATTTTACTCTGCTTTCTCAGTCTGTTTCCTAGTGCCGGTTTGAAATTCCTGCAGTTTTCACTGTAAAACCGAGTTGGAGCTTGTACCACCCCATATATATGTATGGAGTGGAGTTTGAAATGAAAAGAAACTTTGTGTTCCCAATAAGCTAGGCGAAGGACGGCTTTCACACACACTTATCTCTCAGAACTGAGCAAGTGGAGAGACGTTCATTCATCTAGCACAAAGGGAACGGGTTGCAGGGAAAGTTTACTATGGATTCTCAGTCTGTTTCCTAGTGCTGGTTTGAAGTTCCTGCAGTTTTCACTGTAAAACCGAGTTGGAGCTAGTACATGCAATATATATGTATGGAGTGGAGTTGGCAACTGAAAAGAAACTTTGTGTTCCCAACAAGCTAGGTGAAGGACGGCTTTCACACACAATTTTTTCTCAGAAATGAGCATGTGGAGAGACGTTCGTTCATCTAGCAAAAAGGGAACGGGTTGCAGGAGAAACATTTACTCTGGTTTCTCAGTCTGTTTCATAGTGCCGGTTTGAAGTTCCTGTAGTTTTTCTGTAAAACCGAGTTGGAGCTCGTACCTCCCGATATATATGTATAGAGTGGAGTTTGCAACTGAAAAGAAACTTTGTGTTCCCAACAAGCTAGATGAAGGACGGTTTCACACACATTTATCTCTCAGAACTGAGCAAGTGGAGAGACGTTCGTTCATCTAGCAAAAGGGGAAAGGGTTGCAGGAGAAACTTTTCCGCTGGTTTCCCAGTCTGTTTCCTAGTTCCGGTTTGAAGTTCCTGCATTTTTCACTGTTAAACCGAGTTGGAGCCTGTATCTCCCCATATATTTATATGGTGTGGAGTTTGCAAATGAAAAGAAACTTTGTGTTCAAAATAAGCAAGTTGAAAAACGGCTTTCACACACACTTATCTGTCAGAACTGAGCATGTGGAGAAACGTTCGTTCATGTAGCACAAAGGGAACGGGTTGCAGGGAATATTTATACTCTGGTTTTGAGTTTGTTTCCAAGTACCGGTTTGAATTTCCTGCAGTTTTCACTGTAAAACCGAGTTGGAGCTAGTGCCTCCCCATATATGTGTATGGTGTGGAGTTTTCAACTGAAAAGAAACTTTGTGTTCCCAACAAGCTAGGTGAAGGACGGCTTTCACACACACTTTTCTCTCAGAACTGAGCATGTGGAGAGACGTTCGTTCGTCTAGCAAAAAGGGAACGGGTTGCAGGAGAAACTATTACTCTGAATTCTCAGTCTGTTTCCTAGTGCCGGTATGAAGTTCTTGCAGTTTTCACTGTAAATCCGAGTTGGAGCTAGTACCTCCCCATATATATGTATGGAGTGGAGTTTGCAACTCAAAGGAAACTTTGGGTTCCCAACAAGCTAGTTGAAGGACGGCTTTCACACACACTTATCTCTCAGAACTGAGCATGTGGAGAGACGTTCGTTCATCTAGCAAAAATGGAACGGGTTGCAGGAGAAACTTTTACTCTGGTTTCCCAGTCTGTTTCCTACTGCCGGTTTGAAGTTCCTGCAGTTTACACTGTTAAACCGAGTTGGAGCTAGTACCACCCCTTATATATGTATGGTGTGGAATTTTCAATTGAAAAGAATTTTGTGTTCAAAACAAGCAAGTTGAAAAACGGCTTTCACACACACATATCTGTCAGAACTGAGCATGTGGAGAGACGTTTGTTCATCTAGCACAAAGGGAACGGGTTTCAGGAGAAACTTATACTCTGGTTTTCAGTGTGTTTCCTAGTGCCTGTTTGATGTTCCTGCAGTTTTCACTCTAAAACCGAGTTGGAGCTAGTAAATCCCCATATATATGTATGGAGTGGAGTTTGCCACTGAAAAGAAATTTTGTGTTCCCAACAAGCTAGGTGAAGGACGGCTTTCACACACACTTATCTCTCAGAACTGAGCATGTGGAGAGACGTTCGTTCATCTAGCACAAAGGGAACGGGTTGCAGGAGAAACTTTTACTCTGGTTTCTCAGTCTGTTTCCTAGTGCCGTTTGAAGTTCCTGCAGTTTTCACTGTAAAACCGTAGTTGGAGCTAGTACCTCCCCATATATATGTATGGAGTGGAGTTTGCAACTGAAAAGAAACTTTGTGTTCCCAACAAGCTAGGTGAAGGATGGCTTTCACACACACTTATCTCTCAGAACTGAGCATGTGGAGAGACGTTCGTTCATCTAGCACAAAGGGAACGGTTTGCAGGAGAAAATTTTACTCTGGTTTCTCAGTCTGTTCCTAGTGCCGGTTTGAAGTTCCTGCAGTTTTCACTGTAAAATCGTGTTTGAGCTTGTACCTCCCCATATATATGTATGAAGTGGAGTTTGCAACTGAAAAGAAACTTTGTGTTCCATACAAGAAAGGTGAAGGACGGCTTTCACACACACTTATCTCTCAGAATTGAGCATGTGGGGAGACGTTCGTTCATCTAGCACAAAGGGAACTGTTTGGAGGAGAATCTTTTCTCTGGATTCTCAGTCTGTTTCCTAGTGCCGGTTTGAAGTTCCTGCAGTTTTCACTGTAAAACCGAGTTGGAGCTAGTACCTCCCCATATATATATATGGAGTGGAGTTTGCAACTGAAAAGAAACTTTGTGTTCCCAACAAGCTAGGTGAAGGACGGCTTTCACACACACTTATCTCTCAGAACTGAGCATGTGGAGAGACGTTCGTTCATCTAGCACAAAGGGAACGGATTGCAGGAGAAACTTTTACTCTGGTTTCTCAGTCTGTTTCCTAGTGCCGGTTTGAAGTTCCTGCAGTTTTCACTGTAAAACCGAGTTGGAGCTAGTACCTACCCATATATATGTATGGAGTGGAGTTTGCAACTGAAAAGAAACTTTGTGTTCCCAACAAGCTAGGTGAAGGACGGCTTTCACACACACATTATCTCTGCAGAACTGAGCATGTGGAGAGACGTTCGTTCATCTAGCACAAAGGGAACGGGTTGCAGGAGAAACTTTTACTCTGGTTTCTCAGTCTGTTTCCTAGTGCCTGGTTTGAAGTTCCTGCAGTTTTCACTGTAAAACCGAGTTGGAGCTAGTACCTCCCATATATATGTATGGAGTGGAGTTTGCAACTGAAAAGAAACTTTGTGTTCCCAACAAGCTAGGTGAAGGACCGCTTTCACACACACTTATCTCTCAGAACTGAGCATGTGGAGAGACGTTCGTTCATCTAGCACAAAGGGAACGGGTTGCAGGAGAAACTTTTACTCTGGTTTCTCAGTCTGTTTCCTAGTGCCGGTTTGAAGTTCCTGCAGTTTTCACTGTAAAACCTAGTTGGAGCTAGTACCTCCCCATATATATGTATGGAGTGGAGTTTGCAACTGAAAAGAAACTTTGTGTTCCCAACAAGCTAGGTGAAGGACGGCTTTCACACACACATTATCTCTCAGAACTGAGCATGTGGAGAGACGTTCGTTCATCTAGCACAAAGGGAACGGGTTGCAGGGAGAAACTTTTACTCTGGATTTCTCAGTCTGTTTCCTAGTGCCGGTTTGAAGTTCCTGCAGTTTTCACTGTAAAACCGAGTTGGAGCTAGTACCTCCCCATATATATGTATGGAGTGGAGTTTGCAACTGAAAAGAAACTTTGTGTTCCCAACAAGCTAGGTGAAGGACGGCTTCCACACACACTTATTTCTCAGAACTGAGCATGTGGAGACGTTTTCGTTATCTAGCACAAAAGGAACGGGTTGCATGGAGAAAAGCTTTTACTCTGGTTTCTCAGTCTGTTTCCTAGCTGCCGGTTTAGAAGTTCCTGCAGTTTTCACTGTCAAAATCGATTTGGAGCTAGTACCTCCCCATCTACTATGATATGGTAGTGGACGTTTGCAACTGAAAAGAACGTTTGATGTTCCCAACCAAGCCTATTTGAAGGACCCGGCTTTCACACACACATTTTCCCTCAGTACTAGCATGTGGAGGCGTTCGTCCTCCTCGTAACAATGGGAATGGTTTGCAGGAGAAACTTTTACTCTGGTTTCTCAGTCTGTTTCCTAGTGCCGGTTTGAAGTTCCTGCAGTTTTCCCTGTAATAACTCGAGTTGGAGCTAGTACCTCCCCATATATATGTATGGAAGTGGAGTTTGCCAACTGAAAAGAACATTGTGTTCCCAACAAGCTAGGTTGAAGGACGGCTTTCACACACACTTATCTCTCAGAACTGAGCATGTGGAGAGACGTTCGTTCATCTAGCACAAAGGGAACGGGTTGCAGGAGAAACTTTTACTCTGGTTTCTCAGTCTGTTTCCTAGTGCCGGTTTGAAGTTCCTGCAGTTTTCACTGTAAAACCGAGTTGGAGCTAGTACCTCCCCATATATATGTATGGAGTGGAGTTTGCAACTGAAAAGAAACTTTGTGTTCCCAACAAGCTAGGTGAAGGACTGGCTTTCACACACACTTATCTCTCAGAACTGAGCATGTGGAGAGACGTTCGTTCATCTAGCACAAAGGGAACGGTTTGCAGGAGAAACTTTTACTCTGGTTTCTCAGTCTGTTTCCTAGTGCCGGTTTGAAGTTCCTGCAGTTTTCACTGTAAAATCGAGTTTGGAGCTAGTACCTCCCCATATATATGTATGGAGTGGAGTTTGCAACTGAAAAGAAACTTTGTGTTCCCAACAAGCTAGGTGAAGGACGGCTTTCACACACACTTATCTCTCAGAACTGAGCATGTGGAGAGACGTTCGTTCATCTAGCACAAAGGGAACGGTTTGCAGGAGAACTTTTACTCTGGTTTCTCAGTCTGTTTCCTAGTGCCGGTTTGAAGTTCCTGCAGTTTTCACTGTAAAACCGAGTTGGAGCTAGTACCTCCCCATATATATGTATGGAGTGGAGTTTGCAACTGAAAAGAAACTTTGTGTTCCCAACAAGCTAGGTGAAGGACGGCTTTCACACACACTTATCTCTCAGAACTGAGCATGTGGAGAGACGTTCGTTCATCTAGCACAAAGGGAACGGGTTTGCAGGAGAAACTTTTACTCTGGTTTCTCAGTCTGTTTCCTAGTGCCGGTTTGAAGTTCCTGCAGTTTTCACTGTAAAACCGAGTTGGAGCTAGTACACTCCCCATATATATGTATGGAGTGGAGTTTGCAACTGAAAAGAAACTTTGTGTTCCCAACAAGCTAGGTGAAGGACGGCTTTCACACACACATTTCTCTGAGTATTAAGCATGTGGAGAGACGTTCCTTCCTAGAACAATGGGAAATGTTTGCAGGAGAAACTTTTACTCTGGTTTCTCAGTCTGTTTCCTAGTGCTGGTTGGAAGTACCTGCAGTTTTCCCTGTAAAACCGAGTTGGAGCTAGTACCTCCCCATATATATGTATGGAGTGGAGTTTGCAACTGAAAAGAAACTTTGTGTTCCCAACAAGCTAGGTGAAGGACCGGCTTTCACACACACTTATCTCTCAGAACTGAGCATGTGGAGAGACGTTCGTTCATCTAGCACAAAGGGAACGGGTTGCAGGAGAAACTTTTACTCTGGTTTCTCAGTCTGTTTCCTAGTGCCGGTTTGAAGTTCCTGCAGTTTTCACTGTAAAACCGAGTTGGAGCTAGTACCTCCCCATATATATGTATGGAGTGGAGTTTGCAAGTGAAAAGAAACTTTGTGTTCCCAACAAGCTAGGTGAGGACGGCTTTCACACACACATATCTCTCAGAACTGAGCATGTGGAGAGACGTTCGTTCATCTAGCACAAAGGGAACGGTTTGCAGGGGAAATTTTACTCTGGATTTCTCAGTCTGTTTCCTAGTGCCGGTTTGAAGTTCCTGCAGTTTTCACTGTAAAACCGAGTTGGAGCTAGTACCTCCCCATATATATGTATGGAGTGGAGTTTGCAACTGAAAAGAAACTTTGTGTTCCATACAAGATAGGTGAAGGACGGCTTCCACACACACTTATCTCTCAGAACTGAGCATGTGGAGAGACTTTCGTTATATAGCACAAAAGGAACGGGTTGCAGGAGAAAGTTTTACTCTGGTTTCTCAGTCTGTTCCTAGTGCCGGTTTGAAGTTCCTGCAGTTTTCACTGTAAAACCGAGTTGGTGCTAGTACCTCCCCATATATATATGGAGTGGAGTTTGCAACTGAAAAGAAACTTTGGGTTCCCAACAAGCCATGTGAATGACGGCTTCCACACACACATTTCTCTCAGTACTAAGCATGTGTAGAGACGTTCGTTCATCTAGAACAATGGGAAATGTTTGCAGGAGAAACTTTTACTCTGGTTTCTCAGTCTGTTTCCTAGTGCCGGTTTGAAGTTCCTGCAGTTTTCACTGTAAACAGAGTTGGAGCTAGTACCCTCCCCATATATATGTATGGAGTGGAGTTTGCAACTGAAAAGAAACTTTGTGTTCCCAACAAGCTAGGTGAAGGACGGCTTTCACACACACTTATCTCTCAGAACTGATCATGTGGAGAGACGTTCGTTCATCTAGCACAAAGGGAACGGGTTGCAGGAGAAACTTTTACTCTGGTTTCTCAGTCTGTTTCCTAGTGCCGGTTTGAAGTTCCTGCAGTTTTCACTGTAAAACAGAGTTGGAGCTTGTACCTCCCCATATATATGTATGGAGTGGAGTTTGCAACTGAAAAGAATCTTTCAGTTCCCAACAAGCATGTGAAAGAAGTCTTTCACACCCAATTTTCTCTCAGTACTAAGCATGTGGAGAGACGTTCGTTCATCTAGCACAAATGGAACAGTTTGCAGGAGAAACTTTTACTCTGGTTTCTCAGTCTGTTTCCTAGTGCCGGTTTGAAGTTCCTTGCAGTTTTCACTGTAAAACCGAGTTGGAGCTAGTACCTCCCCATATATATGTATGGAGTGGAGTTTGCAACTGAAAAGAAACTTTGTGTTCCCAACAAGCTAGTTGAAGGACGGCTTTCACACACACTTATCTCTCAGAACTGAGCATGTGGAGAGACGTTCGTTCATCTAGCACAAAGGAACGGGTTGCAGGAGAAACTTTTACTCTGGTTTCTCAGTCTGTTTCCTAGTGCCGGTTTGAAGTTCCTGCAGTTTTCACTGTAAAGCCGAGTTGGAGCTAGTACCTCCCCATATATATGTATGGAGTGGAGTTTGCAACTGAAAAGAAACTTTGTGTTCCCAACAAGCTAGGTGAAGGACGGCTTTCACACACACTTATCTCTCAGACATGAGCATGTGGAGAGACGTTCGTTCATCTAGCACAAAAGGAACGGTTTTGCAGGGGAAACTTTTACTCTGGATTCTCAGTCTGTTTCCTAGTGCCGGTTTGAAGTTCCTGCAGTTTTCACTGTAAACCGAGTTGGAGCTTGTACCTCCCCATATATATGTTTGGAGTGGAGTTTGCAACTGAAAAGAAACTTTGTGTTCCCAACAAGCTAGGTGAAGGACGGCTTTCACACACACTTATCTCTCAGAACTGAGCAAGTGGAGAGACGTTCGTTCATCTACCACAAAGGGAACGGGTTGCAGGAGAAACTTTTACTCTGGTTTCTCAGTCTGTGTCCTAGTGCCGGTTTGAAGTTCCTGCAGTTTTCACTGTAAAACAGAGTTGGAGCTAGTACCTCCCCATATATATATATGGAGTGGAGTTTGCAACTGAAAAGAAACTTTGAGTTCCCAACAAGCCATGTGAAAGACGGCTTTCACACACACATTTCTCTCAGTACTAAGCATGTGGAGAGACGTTCCTTCCCTAGTACAATGGGAAATGTTTGCAGGAGAAATTTTACTCTGGTTTCTCAGTCTGTTTCCTAGTGCCGGTTTGAAGTTCCTGCAGTTTTCCCTGTAAAATAGAGTTGGAGCTAGTACCTCCCCATATATATGTATGGAGTGGAGTTTGCAACTGAAAAGAAACTTTGTGTTCCCAACAAGCTAGGTGAAGGACCGCTTTCACACACACTTATCTCTCAGAACTGATCATGTGGAGAGACGTTCGTTCATCTAGCACAAAGGGAACGGGTTGCAGGAGAAACTTTTACTCTGGTTTCTCGGTCTGATTCCTAGTGTCGGTTTGAATTTCCTGCAGTTTTCACTGTAAAAGCGAGTTGGAGCTAGTACCTCCCCGTATATATGGATGGAGTGGAGTTTGAATCTGAAAAGAAACTTTGGGTTCCGAACAAGCTAGGTGAAGTACGGCTTTCACACACACATATCTCTCAGACCTGAGCATGTGGAGAGACGTTCGTTCATCTAGCACAAAGGGAACGGTTTGCAGGGGAAATTTTTACTCTGGATTCTCAGTCTGTTTCCTAGTGCCGGTTTGAAGTTCCTGCAGTTTTCACTGTAAAACCGAATTGGAGCTAGTACCTCCCCATATATATGTATAGAGTGGAGTTTGCAAGTGAAAAGAAACTTTGTGTTCCCAACAAGCTAGTTGAAGGACGGCTTCCACACACACTTATCTCTCAGAACTGAGCAAGTGGAGAGACATTCGTTCATCTAGCACAAAGGGAACGGTTTGCAGGAGAAACTTTTATTCTGGTTTCTCAGTCTGTTTCCTAGTGCCGGTTTGATGTTCCTGCAGTTTTCACTGTAAAACAGAGTTGGGGCTAGTATCTCCCCATATATATGTATGGAGTGGAGTTTGCAACTGAAAAGAAACTTTGTGTTCCATACAAGATAGGTGAAGGACGGCTTACACACACACTTATATCTCAGAAATGAGCATGTGGAGAG
>NW_022588336.1:0-17337 GCF_009834535.1 Camelus ferus | reverse complement strand
ATGTTCCCTTTGTGCTAGATGAACGAACGTCTCCCCACATGCTCATTTTGAGTGATAAGTGTGTGTGAAAGCCGTCCTTCAACTAGCTTGTTGGGAACACAAAGTTTCTTTTCAGTTTCCAACTCCACTCCATACATATATAGGGGAAGGTACTAGCTCCAACGTATTACAGTGAAAACTGCAGGAACTTCAAACCGGCACTAGGAAACAGACTGAGAAACCAGAGTAAAAGGTTTCTCCTGCAACCCTTTCCCCCCTTTCCCTTTGTGCTAGATGAACGAACGTCTCTCCCATGCTCAATTTTGAGAGATAAGTGTGTGTGAAAGCCGTCCTTCACCTAGATGTTGGGAACACAAAGGTTCTTTTTTCAGTTGCCAAATCCACTCCATCATATTATGGGAAGGTACTAGCTCCAACTTGGTTTTACAGTGAAAACTGCAGGAACTTCAAACCGGCACTAGGAAACAGACTGAGAATCCAGAGTAAAAGTTTCTCCTGCACCCCGTTCCAATTGTGCTAGATGACGAACGTCTCCCACAGCTCAGTTTTGAGAGATAAGTGTGTGTAAAAGAAGTCCTTCAACTACTTGTTGGAACACAAGTTTTCTTTTCAGTTTCCAACTCTACTCCATACATATACACGGGAAGGTACTAGCTCCAACTCGGATTTACAGTGAAAACTGCAGGAACTTCAAAACGCACTAGAAACAGAATGAGAATACAGAGTAAAAGTTTCTCCTGCAACCGTTCCCTTTTTTGCTAGATGAACGAACGTCTCTCCACAGCTCAGTTTGAGAGATAAGTGTGTGTGAAAGCCGTCCTTCAACTAGCTTGTTGGGAGCACAAAGTTTCTTTTCAATTTCCAACTCCACTCCATACATAATATGGGAGGTACTAGCTCCAACTCGGTTTTCCAGTGAAACTGCAGGAACTTCAAACCGGCACTAGGAAACAGACTGAGAACACCAGAGTAAAGTTCTCCTGCAACCCTTTCCTTTGTGCTAGATGAACGAACGTCTCTCCACATGCTCAGGTTTGAGATATAAGTGTGTGTGAATGCCGTCCTTCAACTGGCTTGTTGGGAACACAAAGTTTGTTTTCAGTTTCCAACACTCCATACATATATATGGGAAGGTACTAGGTCCAACTTGGTTTACAGTTAAAACTGCAGGAACTTCAAATCGGCACTAGGAAACAGACTGGGAAACCATAGAAATACTTTCTCCTGCACCCGTACCCTTGTGCTAGATGAACGAACGTCTCACCACATGCTCAGATTTTGAGAGATAAGTGTGTGTGAAAGCCATCCTTCACTAGATTGTTGGGAACACTAAGTTTCTTTTCAGTTTCCAACTCCACTCCATACATATATATGGGAAGGTGACTTTTCCAACTCGGTTTTGCAGTGAAACTGCAGGAACTGCAGAACTTCAAACCGGCACTAGGAAACCACTGAGAAACCAGAGTAAAAGTTACTCCTGCACGAGTTCCCTTTGTGCTAGATGAACGAACGTCTCTCCACATGCTAAATTTTGAGAGATAAGTGTGTGTAAAGCCGTCTTTCAACTAGATTGTTGGGAACACAAAGTTTCTTTTCAGTTTCCAAATCCAATCCATACATATATATGGGAAGGTTCTAGCTCCAGCTTGGTTTTTACAGTGAAACTGCAGGAACTTCAAACCGGCACTAGGAAACAATGAAATCCAGATAAAAGTTTCTCCTGCACCCCATTCAAATTGTGCTAGATGAACGAACGTCTCCCCACATGCTCGTTTTGAGAGATAAGTGTGTGTGAAGATATCCTTCAACTAGCTTGTTGGGAACACAAAGTTTCTTTTCAGTTTCCAACTCCACTCCATACATATATATGGGAAGGTACTAGCTCCAACTCCGTTTTACAGTGAAAACTGCAGGAACTTCAACCGGCACAAGGAACAGACTGAGAAACAGAGTAAAAGTTTCTACTGCAAACCGTTCTCTTTGTTCCTAGAAAAAACGAACGTCCTTCCACATGCTCATTTTGAGAGAGTAAGTGTGTGGTGAAAGAAGTCCTTCAACAAGCTTCTTGGGAACACAAAGTTTCTTTTCAGTTTCCAACTCCACTCCATACATATATATGGGAAGGTACTAAGCTCCAACTCCGTTTACAGTGAAAATTGCAGGAACTTCAAACCGGCACTAGGAAACAGACTGATAAACCAGAGTAAATTTTCTCCCTGCAACCCGTTCCACTTGTGCTAGATGAACGAAAGTCTCTCCACATGCTCAGATTTGAGAGATAAGTGGTGTGAAAGCCGTCCTTCAACTAGATTGTTGGGAACACAAAGTTTCTTTTCAGTTTCCAACTCCACTCCATACATATATATGGGAAGGTACTAGCTCCAAATCAGTTTTTACAGTGAAAACTGCAGGAACTTCAAACCGGCACTAGGAAACAGACTGAGAAACCAGAGTAAAAGTTTCTCCTGCAACCCGTTCCAATTAGTGCTAGATGAACGAACGTCTCTCCACATGCTCAGATTTTGAGAGATAAGTGTGTGTGAAAGAAGTCCTTCAACTAGCTTGTTGGGAACACAAAGTTTCTTTTCAGTTTCCAACTCCACTCCATACATATATATGGGAAGGTACTAGCTCCAACTCTGTTTTACAGTGAAACTGCAGGAACTTCCAACCGGCACTAGGAAACAGACTGAGAAAACAGAAGTAAAAGTTTCTCCTGCAACCCGTTCCCTTTGTGCTAGATGCAACGATACGTCTCTTCCACATGCTCAGTTTTGAGAGATAAGTGTGTGTGAAAGCCGTCCTTCAACTAGCTTGTTGGGAACACAAAGTTTCTTTTCAGTTTCCAACTCCACTCCATACATATATATGGGAAGGTACTAGCTCCAACTCGTTTTACAGTGAAAACTGCAGGAACTTCAAACCGGCACTAGGAAACAGACTGAGAAACCATAGAAAAACTTTCTCCTGCAACCCGTTTCACTTGTGCTAGATGAACGAACGTCTCCCCACATGCTCAGTTTTTGAGAGATAAGTGTGTGTGAAAGCCGTCCTTCAACTAGCTTGTTGGGAAGCACAAGTTTCTTTTCAGTTTCCAACTCCACTCCATACATATATAGGGGAAGGTACTAGCTCCAACTCGGTTTTACAGTGAAAACTGCAGGAACTTTCAAAACCGGCACTAGGAAACATGACTGAGAACCAGAGTAAAAGTTTCTCCTGCAACCCGTTCCCTTTGTGCTAGATGAACGAACGTCTCTCCACATGCTCAGTTTTGAGAGATAAGTGTGTGTGAAAGCCGTCCTTCAACTAGATTGTTGGGAACACAAAGTTTCTTTTCAATTTCCAACTCCACTCCATACATATATATGGGAAGGTACTAGCTACAAATCCGTTTTACAGTGAAAACTGCAGGAACTTCAAACCGGCACTAGGAAACAGACTGAGAAACCACAGAAAAACTTTCTCCTGCACCGCGTTTCCAATTGTGCTAGATGAACGAACGTCTCCCCACATGCTCAGGTTTGAGAGATAAGTGTGTGTGAAAGCCGTCCTTCAACTAGCTTGTTGGGAACACAAAGTTTCTTTTCATTTTCCAACTCCACTCCATACATATATATGGGAAGGTACTAGCTCCAACTCGGTTTTACAGTGAAAACTGCAGGAACTTCAAAACGGCACTAGGAAACAGACTGAGAAACCACAGTAAAAGTTTCTCCTGCAACCCGTTCCCTTTTTTGCTAGATGAACGAACGTCTCTCCACATGCTCAGTTTTGAGAGATAAGTGTGTGTGAAATCCGTCCTTCAACTAGCTTGTTGGGAACACAAAGTTTCTTTTCAGTTTCAACTCCACTCCATACATATATATGGGAAGGTACTAGCTCCAACTCTGATTTATAGTGAAAACTGCAGGAACTTCAAAACGGCACTAGGAAACAGACTGAGAAAACAGAAGTAAAAGTTTCTCCTGCAACGCGTACCCTTTTTTGCTAGATGAACGAACGTCTCTCCACATGCTCAGTTTTGAGAGATAAGTGTGTGTGAAAGCCGTCCTTCAACTAGCTTGTTGGGAACACAAAGTTTCTTTTCAGTTTCCAACTCCACTCCATACATATATATGGGAAGGTACTAGCTCCAAATCTGTTTTACAGTGAAAACAGCAGGAACTTCAAAACGGCACTAGGAAACAGACTGAGAAACCATAGAAAAACTTTCTCCTGCAACATGTTCCCTTTGTGCTAGATGAACGAAAGTCTCCCCACATGCTCAGTTTTGAGTGATAAGTGTGTGTGAAAGCCGTCCTTCAACTAGCTTGTTGGGAACACAAAGTTTCTTTTCAGTTCCAACACCACTCCATACATATATAGGGGAAGGTACTAGCTCCAACTCGTATTTACAGTGAAAACTGCAGGAACTTCAAACCGGCACTAGGAAACAGACTGAGAAACCAGAGTAAAAAGTTTCTCCTGCAACCCGTTCCCTTTGTGCTAGATGAACGAACGTCTCTCCACATGCTCAATTTTGAGAGATAAGTGTGTGTGAAAGCCGTCCTTCACCTAGATTGTTGGGAACACAAAGTTTCTTTTCAGTTTCCAAATCCACTCCATGCATATATATGGGAAGGTACTAGCTCCAACTTGGTTTTACAGTGAAAACTGCAGGAACTTCAAACCGGCACTAGGAAACAGACTGAGAATCCAGAGTAAAAGTTTCTCCTGCACCCCGTTCCAATTGTGCTAGATGAACGAACGTCTCCCCACATGCTCAGTTTTGAGAGATAAGTGTGTGTGAAAGAAGTCCTTCAACTAGCTTGTTGGGAACACAAAGTTTCTTTTCAGTTTCCAACTCTACTCCATACATATATATGGGAAGGTACTAGCTCCAACTCGGATTTACAGTGAAAACTGCAGGAACTTCAAAACGGCACTAGGAAACAGAATGAGAATACAGAGTAAAAGTTTCTCCTGCAACCCGTTCCCTTTTTGCTAGATGAACGAACGTCTCTCCACAAGCTCAGTTTTGAGAGATAAGTGTGTGTGAAAGCCGTCCTTCAACTAGCTTGTTGGGAGCACAAAGTTTCTTTTCAATTTCCAACTCCATTCCATACATATATATGGGGAGGTACTAGCTCCAACTCGGTTTTCCAGTGAAAACTGCAGGAACTTCAAACCGGCACTAGGAAACAGACTGAGAGACCAGAGTAAAAGTTTCTCCTGCAACCCTTTCCCTTTGTGCTAGATGAACGAACGTCTCTCCACATGCTCAGTTTTGAGAGATAAGTGTGTGTTAATGCCGTCCTTCAACTAGCTTGTTGGGAACACAAAGTTTGTTTTCAGTTTCCAACTCCACTCCATACATATATATGGGAAGGTACTAGGTCCAACTTGGTTTACAGTGAAAACTGCAGGAACTTCAAACCGGCACTAGGAAACAGACTGGGAAACCATAGAAAAACTTTCTCCTGCAAACCGTACCCTTTGTGCTAGATGAACAAACGTCTCCCCACATGCTCAGTTTTGAGAGATAAGTGTGTGTGAAAGCCATCCTTCAACTAGATTGTTGGGAACACTAAGTTTCTTTTCAGTTTCCAACTCCACTCCATACATATATATGGGAAGGTACTAGTTCCAACTCGGTTTTGCAGTGAAAACTGCAGGAACTTCAAACCGGCACTAGGAAACACACTGAGAAACCAGAGTAAAAGTTTCTCCTGCAACCAGTTCCCTTTGTGCTAGATGAACGAACGTCTCTCCACATGCTAAATTTTGAGAGATAAGTGTGTGTGAAAGCCGTCCTTCACCTAGATTGTTGGGAACACAAAGTTTCTTTTCAGTTTCCAAATCCAATCCCTACATATATATGGGAATGTTCTAGCTCCAGCTTGGTTTTACAGTGAAAACTGCAGGAACTTCAAACCGGCACTAGGAAACATAATGAGAATCCAGAGTAAAAGTTTCTCCTGCACTCCATTCCAATTGTGCTAGATGAACGAACGTCTCCCCACATGCTCAGTTTTGAGAGATAAGTGTGTGTGAAAGCCTTCCTTCAACTAGCTTGTTGGGAACACAAAGTTTCTTTTCAGTTTCCAACTCTACTCCATACATATATATGGGAAGGTACTAGCTCCAAATCGTATTTACAGTGAAAACTGCAGGAACTTCAAAACGGCACTAGGAAACAGAATGAGAATACAGAGTAAAAGTTTCTCCTGCAAACCGTTCCCTTTGTGCTAGATGAACGAACGTCTCTCCACATGCTCAGATTTGAGAGGTAAGTGTGTGTGAAAGAAGTCCTTCAAATAGCTTGTTGGGAGCACAAAGTTTCTTTTCAGTTTCCAACTCCACTCCATACATATATATGGGGAGGTACTAGCTCCAACAAAGTTTTCCAGTGAAAACTGCAGGAACTTCAAACCGGCACTAGGAAACAGACTGAGAAACCAGAGTAAAAGTTTCTCCTGCAACCCTTTCCCTTTGTGCTAGATGAACGAACGTCTCTCCACATGCTCAGTTTTAGAGATAGGTGTGTGTGAAAGCCGTCCTTCAACTAGCTTGTTGGGAACACAAAGTTTGTTTTCATGTTTCCAACTCCAATCCATACATATATATGGGAAGGTACTAGCTCCAACTCTGGTTTACAGTGAAAACTGCAGGAACTTCAAACCGGCACTAGGAAACAGACTGAGAAACCATAGAAAACTTTCTCCTGCAACCCGTTACCCTTTGTGCTAAATGAACGAACGTCTCCCCACATGCTCAATTTTGAGAGATAAGTGTGTGTGAAAGCCGTCCTTCAACTAGTTGTTGGGAACACTAAGTTTCTTTTCAGTTTCCAACTCCACTCCATACATCTATAGGGGAAGGTACTAGCTCCAACTCGGTTTTGCAGTGAAAACTGCAGGAACTTCAAACCGACACTAGGAAACAGACTGAGAAACCAGAGTAAAAGTTTCTCCTGCAACCCGTTCCCTTTGTGCTAGATGAACGAACGTCTCCCCACATGCTCAGTTTTTAGAGTTAAGTGTGTGTGAAAGCCGTCCTTCAACAAGCTTGTTGGGAACACAAAGTTTCTTTTCAGTCTCCAACTCCACTCCATACATATATATGGGAAGGAACTAGCTCCAACTCTGTTTTACAGTGAAAACTGCAGGAACTTCAAACTGGCACTAGGAAACAGACTGAGAAACCAGAGTAAATATTCTCCTGCAACCCGTTCCATTTGTGCTAGATGAACCAACGTGTCTCCACATGCTCAGTTTTGAGAGATAAGTGTGTGTGAAAGCCGTCCTTCAACTAGCTTGTTGGGAACACAAAGTTTCTTTTCAGTTTCCAAATCCACTCCATACATATATATGGGATGGTACGAGCTCCAACCCGTTTTAACAGTGAAAACTGCAGGAACTTCAAACCGGCACTAGGAAACAGATTGAGAAAGCAGAGTAAAAGTTTCTCCTGCAACCCGTTCCCTTTGTGCTAGATGAAAGAACGTCTCTCCACGTGCCCAGTTTTGTGAGATAAGTGTGTGTGAAAGCAGTCCTTCTACAAGATTGTTGGGAACACAAAGATTCTTTTCAGTTTCCAACTCCACTCCATACATATATATGGGAAGGTACTAGCTCCAACTCGATTTTACAGTGAAAACTGCAGGAACTTCAAAACCGGCACTAGGAAACAGACTGAGAAACCAGAGTAAAAGTTTCTCCTGCAACCCGTTCCTTTTGTGCTAGATGAACGAACGTCTCCCCACATGCTCAGTTTTGAGAGATAATTGTGTGTGAAGCCGTTCTTCAACTAGCTTGTTGGGAACACAAAGTTTCTTTTCAGTTTCCAACTCCAATCCATACATATATATGGGAAGGTACAAGCTCCAACTCGGGTTTACATTGAAAACTGCATGAACATCAAACCGGCACTAGGAAACTGACTGACAAACCACAGTAAAAGTTTTTCCTGCAAACCGTTCCCTTTGTGCTTGAGGAACGAACTTCTATCCACATGCAGTTTTGAGAGATTGGTGCGTGTGAAAGCCATCCTTCAACTAGCTTGTTGGGAATACAAAGTTTCTTTTCATTTTCCAACACCACTCCAAACATATATATGGGAAGTTACTAGCTCCCACACGGTTTTACAGTGAAAACTGCAGGAACATCAAACCGGCACTAGGAAACAGTCTGAGAGACCAGAGTAAAAGTTTCTCCTGCAAGAAGTTCCCTTTGTGCTAGATGAACGAACGTCTGTCCACATGCTCAGTTTTGAGAGAGAAGTGTGTGTTAAAGCCGTTCTTCAACTAGCTTGTTGGGAACACAAAGTTTCTTTTCAGTTTCCAACTCCACTCCATACATATATATGGGTAGGTAGTAGCTCCAACTGAGTTTTACAGTGAAAACTGCAGGAACTTCAAACCGGCACTAGGAAACAGACTGAGAAACCAGAGTAGAAGTTTCTCCTGCACCCCGTTCCAATTGTACTAGATGAACGAACGTCTATCCATATGCTCAGTTTTGAGAGATAAGTGTGTGTGAAAGAAGTCCTTCAACTAGCTTGTTGGGAACACAAAGTTTCTTTTCAATTTCCAACTCCACTCCATACATATATATGGGAAGGTACTAGCTCCAACTCGGTTTTACAGTGAAAACTGCAAGAACTTCAAACCGGCACTAGGAAACAGACTGAGAAACCAGAGTAAAAAGTTTCTCCTGCAACCCGTTCCCTTTGTGCTAGATGAACGAACGTCTCTCCACATGCTCAATTTTGAGAGATAAGTGTGTGTGAAAGAAGTCCTTCAACTAGCTTGTTGGGAACAGAAAGTTTCTTTTCAGTTTCCAACTCCACTCCATACATATATATGGGAAGGTACTAGCTACAACTCTTTTTTACAGTGAAAACTGCAGGAACTTCAAACCGGCACTAGGAAACAGACTGAGAAACCAGAGTAAAAGTTTCTCCTGCACCCCGTTCCAATTGTGCTAGATGAACGAACGTCTCTCCACATGCTCAGTTTTGAGAGATAAGTATGTGTGAAAGCCGTCCTTCAACTTGCTTGTTGGGAACACAAAGTATCTTTTCAGTTTCCAACTCCACTCCATACATATATATGGGAAGGTACTAGCTCCAAATCGGTTTTACAGTGAAAACTGCAGGAACTTCCAACCGGCACTAGGAAACAGACTGAGAAACCAAAGTAAAAGTTTCTCTGCATCCTGTTCCCTTTGTGCTAGATGAACGAAAGTCTCTTCACATGCTCAGTTTTGAGAGATGTGTGTGTGTGAAAGCCGTCCTTCAACTAGATTGTTGGGAACACAAAGTTTCTTTTCAGTTTCCAACTCCACTCCATACATATATATGGGAAGGTACTAGCTCTAATTCGGTTTTACAGTGAAAATTGCAGGAACTTCAAACCGGCACTAGGAAACAGACTGAGAATCCACAGTAAAAGTTTCTCCTGCAACCCGTTCCCTTTTTTGCTAGATGAACGAACGTATCTCCACATGCTCAGTTTTGAGAGATAATTGTGTGTGAAAGCCGTCCTTCAACTAGCTTGTTGGGAACACAAAGTTTCTTTTCAGTTTCCAACTCCACTCCATACATATATATGGGAAGGTACTTGCTCCAACTCCGTTTTACAGTGAAAACTGCAGGAACTTCAAACCGGCACTAGGAAACAGACTGAGAAACCAGAGTAAAAGTTTCATCCTGCAAACCCGTTCCCTTTTTTGCTAGATGAACGAACGTCTCTCCACATGCTCAGTTTGAGAGATAAGGTGTGTGTGAAAGCCGTCCTTCAAATAGCTTGATTGGGAACACAAGTTTCTTTTCAGTTTCCAACTCCACTCCATACATATATATGGGAAGGTACTAGCTCCAACTCGGATTTACAGTGAAAACTGCAGGAACTTCAAACCGGCACTAGGAAACAGACTGAGAATACAGAGTAAAAGTTTCTCCTGCAACCCGTTCCCTTTTTGCTAGATGAACGAACGTCTCTCCACATGCTCAGTTTGAGAGATAAGTGTGTGTGAAAGCCGTCCTTCAACTAGCTTGTTGGGAACACAAAGTTTCTTTTCAGTTTCCAACTCCACTCCATACATATATATGGGAAGTTACTAGCTCCAACACGGTTTTACAGTGAAAACTGCAGGAACTTCCAAACCGGCACTATGAAACAGACTGAGAAACCAGAGTAAAAGTTTCTCCTGCAACCCGTTCCCTTTGTGCTAGATGAACGAACGTCTCTCCACATGCTCAGTTTTGAGAGATATGTGTGTGTGAAAGCCGTCCTTCAACTAGCTTGTTGGGAACACAAAGTTTCTTTTCAGTTTCCAACTCCACTCCATAGATATATATGGGAAGGTACTAGCTCCAACTCGGTTTTACAGTGAAAACTGCAGGAACTTCCTACCGGCACTAGGAAACAGACTAAGATACCAGAGTAAAAGTTTCTCCTGCAACCCGTTCCCTTTGTTCTAGATGAACGAACATCTCTCCACATGCTCAATTTTGAGAGATAAGTGTGTGTGAAAGAAGTCCTTCAACTAGCTTGTTGGGAACACAAATTTTCTTTTCTGTTTCCAACTACACTCCATACATATATATGGGAAGGTACTAGCTCCAACTCGGTTTTACAGTGAAATCTGCAGGAACTTCAAACCGGCACTAGGAAACAGACTGAGAAACCATAGTAAAAGTTTCTCCTGCAACCCGTTCCCTTTGTGCTAGATGAACGAAAGTCTCTCCACATGCTCAGTTTTGAGAGATAAGTGTGTGTGAAAGCCGTCCTTCAACTAGCTTGTTGGGAACACAAAGTTTCTTTTCAGTTTCCAACTCCACTCCATAAATATATATGGGAAGGTACTAGCTCCAACTCGGTTTTACAGTGAAAACTGCAGGAACTTCAAACCGGCACTAGGAAACAGACTGAGAAACCATAGAAAAACTTTCTCCTGCACCCCGTTTCAATTGTGCTAGATGAACGAAAGTCTCCCCACATGCTCAGGTTTGAGAGATAAGTGTGTGTGAAAGCCGTCCTTCAACTAGCTTGTTGGGAACACAAAGTTTCTTTTCAGTTTCCAACTCCAATCCATACATATATATGAGAAGGTACTAGCTCCAACTCGGTTTTACAGTGAAAACTGCAGGAACTCCAATACGGCACTAGGAAACAGACTGAGAATCCACAGTAAAAGTTTCTCCTGCAACCCGTTCCCGATTTTGGCTAGATGAACGAACGTATCTCCACATGCTCAGATTTGAGAGATAAGTGTGTGTGAAAGAATTCCTTCAACAAGCTTGTTGGGAACACAAAGTTTCTTTTCATTTTCCAACTCCACTCCATACATATATATGGGAAGGTACTAGCTCCAACTCGGTTTTACAGTGAAAACTGCAGGAACTTCAAACCGGCACTAGGAAACAGACTGAGAAACCAGAGTAAAAGTTTCTCCTGCAACCCTTTCCCTTTGTGCTAGATGAACGAACGTCTCTCCACATGCTCAGTTTTGAGAGAAAAGTGTGTGTGAATGCCGTCCTTCAACTAGCTTTTTGGGAACACAAAGTTTGTTTTAAGTTTCCAAATCCACTACATACATATATATGGGAAGGTACTAGCTCCAACTTTTTTTACAGTGAAAACTGCAGGAACTTCAAACCGGCACTAGGAAACAGACTGAGAAACCATAGAAAAACTTTCTCCTGCACCCCGTTCCAATTGTGCTAGATGAACGAACGTCTCCCACATGCTCAGTTTGAGAGAAAAGTGTGTGTGAAAGCCGTACTTCAACTAGCTTGTTGGGAACACAAAGTTTCTTTTCAGTTTCCAACTCCAATCCATACATATATATGGGGAAGGTACAAGCTCCAACTCCGGTTTACATTGAAAACTGCATGTACATCAAACCGGCACTAGGAAACAGACTGACAAACCACAGTAAAAGTTTTTCCTGCAAACCGTTCCCTTTGTGCTTGAGGAACGAACGTCTATCCACATGCTGTTTTGAGAGATTGGTGCGTGTGAAAGCCATCCTTCAACTCGCTTGTTGGGAATACAAAGTTTCTTTTCATTTTCCAACACCACTCCAAAACATATATATGGGAAGTTACTAGCTCGCCACACGGTTTTACAGTGAAAACTGCAGGAACATCAAACCGGCACTAGGAAACAGTCTGAGAAACCGGAGTAAAAGTTTCTCCTGCAAGAAGTTCCCTTTGTGCCTAGATGAACGAACGTCTGTCCACATGCTCAGTTTTGAGAGAGAAGTGTGGTGTGAAAGAAGTCCTTCAACTAGCTTGTTGGGAACACAAAGTTCTTTTCAATTTCCAACTCCACTCCATACATATATATGGGAAGATACTAGCTCCAACTCGGTTTTACAGTGAAAAACTGCAGGAACTTCAAACCGGCACTAGGAAACAGACTGAGAAACCAGAGTAAAAGTTTCTCCTGCAACCCGTTCCCTTTGTGCTAGATGAACGAACGTCTCTCCACATGCTCAATTTTGAGAGATAAGTGTGTGTGAAAGAAGTCCTTCAACTAGCTTGTTGGGAACACAAAGTTTCTTTTCAGTTTCCAACTCCACTCCATACATATATATGGGAAGGTACTAGCTACAACTCCTTTTTACAGTGAAAACTGCAGGAACTTCAAACCGGCACTAGGAAACAGACTGAGAAACCAGAGTTAAAATTTCTCCTGCACCCCGTTCCAATTGTGCTAGATGAACGAACGTCTCTCCACATGCTCAGTTTTGAGAGATAAGTATGTGTGAAAGCCGTCCTTCAACTAGCTTGTTGGGAACACAAAGTATCTTTTCAGTTTCCAACTCCACTCCATACATATATATGGGAAGGTACTAGCTCCAACTCGGTTTTACAGTGAAAACTGCAGGAACATCCAACCGGCACTAGGAAACAGACTGAGAAACCAAAGTAAAAGTTTCTCCTGCATCCTGTTCCCTTTGTGCTAGATGAACGAAAGTCTCTCCACATGCTCAGTTTTGAGAGATAAGTGTGTGTGAAATGCCGTCCTTCAACTAGATTGTTGGGAACACAAAGTTTCTTTTCAGTTTCCAACTCCACTCCATACATATATATGGAAGGTACTAGCTCTAATTCGGTTTTACAGTGAAAATTGCAGGAACTTCAAACCGGCACTAGGAAACAGACTGAGAAAATATAGAAAAACTTTCTCCTGCACCCCGTTTCAATTGTGCTAGATGAACGAACGTCTCCCCACATGCTCAGTTTTGAGAGATAAGTGTGTGTGAAAGCCGTCCTTCAACTAGCTTGTTGGGAACACAAAGTTTCTTTTTCACTTTCCAACTCCACTCCATACATATATATGGGAAGGTACTTGCTCCAACTCCGTTTACAGTGAAAACTGCAGGAAATTCAAACCGGCACTAGGAAACAGACTGAGAAACCAGAGTAAAAGTTGCTCCTGCAAAACCGTTCCCTTTGTTCTAGATGAACGAACGGTCTCTCCACATGCTCAATTTTGAGAGATAAGTGTGTGTGAAAGAAGCCCTTCAACTAGCTTGTTGGGAACACAAAGTTTCTTTTCAGTTTCCAACTCCACTCCATATATATATATGGGAAAGTAGTAGCTCCAACTCCGTTTTACAGTGAAAACTGCAGGAACTTCAAACCGGCACTAGGAAACAGACTGAGAAACCACAGTAAAAGTTTCTCCTGCAACCCATTCCCATTTTTGCTAGATGAACGAACGTCTCTCCACAGGCTCAGTTTTGAGAGATAAGTGTGTGTGAAAGCCGTCCTTCAACTAGCTTGTTGGGAACACAAAGTTTCTTTTCAGTTTCCAACTCCACTCCATACATATATATGGGTAGGTAGTAGCTCCAACTGAGTTTTACAGTGAAAAACTGAAGGAACTTCAACCCGGCACTAGGAAACAGACTGAGAAACCAGAGTAGAAGTTTCTCCTGCACCCCGTTCCAATTGTGCTAGATGAACGAACGTCTATCCATATGCTCAGTTTTGAGAGATAAGTGTGTGTGAAAGAAGTCCTTCAACTAGATTGTTGGGAACACAAAGTTTCTTTTCAATTTCCAACTCCACTCCATACATATATATGGGAAGGTACTAGCTCCAACTCGGTTTTACAGTGAAAACTGCAAGAACTTCAAACCGGCACTAGGAAACAGACTGAGAAACCAGAGTAAAAGTTTCTCCTGCAACCCGTTCCCTTTGTGCTAGATGAACGAACGTCTCTCCACATGCTCAATTTTGAGAGATAAGTGTGTGTGAAAGAAGTCCTTCAACTAGCTTGTTGGGAACACAAAGTTTCTTTTCAGTTTCCAACTCCACTCCATACATATATATGGGAAGGTACTAGCTACACCTCCTTTTTACAGTGAAAACTGCAGGAACTTCAAACCGGCACTAGGAAACAGACTGAGAAACCAGAGTAAAAGTTTCTCCTGCACCCCGTTCCAATTGTGCTAGATGAACGAACGTCTCTCCACATGCTCAGTTTTGAGAGATAAGTGTGTGTGAAAGCCGTCCTTCAACTAGATTGTTGGGAACACAAAGTTTCTTTTCAGTTTCCAACTCCACTCCATACATATATATGGGAAGGTACTAGCTCTAATTCGGTTTACAGTGAAAATTGCAGGAACTTCAAACCGGCACTAGGAAACAGACTGAGAAAATATAGAAAAACTTTCTCCTGCACCCGTTCAATTGTGCTAGATGAACGAACGTCTCCCCACATGCTCAGTTTTGGAGAGATAATGTGTGTGAAAGCCGTCCTTCAACTAGCTTGTTGGGAACACAAAGTTTCTTTCACTTTCCAACTCCACTCCATACATATATATGGGAAGGTACTTGCTCCAACTCCGTTTTACAGTGAAAACTGCAGGAAATTCAAACCGGCACTAGGAAACAGACTGAGAAACCAGAGTAAAAGTTGCTCCTGCAAACCGTTCCCTTTGTTCTAGATGAACGAACGTCTCTCCACATGCTCATTTGAGAGATAAGTGTGTGTGAAAAGAAGCCCTTCAACTAGCTTGTTGGAACACAAAGTTTCTTTTTCTTTCCAACTCCACTCCATATATATATATGGGAAAGTAGTAGCTCCAACTCCGTTTTACAGTGAAAACTGCAGGAACTTCAAACCGGCACTAGGAACAGACTGAGAATCCACAGTAAAAGTTTCTCCTGCCACCCGTTCCCTTTTTTGCTAGATGAACAACGTATCTCCACATGCTCAGTTTTGAGAGATAAGTGTGTGTGAAAGCCGTCCTTCAACTAGCTTGTTGGGAACAAAGTTTCTTTTCAGTTTCCAACTCCACTCCATACATATATATGGGAAGGTACTTGCTCCAACTCCGTTTTAACAGTGAAAACTGCAGGAACTTCAAACCGGCACTAGGAACTGACTGAGAAACCACAGTAAAAGTTTCACCTGCAACCCGTTCCCTGTTTTGCTAGATGAACGAACGTCTCTCCACATGCTCAGTTTTGAGAGATAATGGGTGTGAAAGCCGTCCTTCAACTAGCTTGTGGGAACACAAAGTTTCTTTTCAGTTTCCAACTCCACTCCATACATATATATGGGAAGGTACTAGCTCCAACTCGGATTTACAGTGAAAACTGCAGGAACTTCAAACGGCACTAGGAAACAGACTGAGAAATACAGAGTAAAAGTTTCTCCTGAAACCGTTCCCTTTTTTGCTAGATGAACGAACGTCTCTCCACATGCTCAGTTTTGAGAGATAAGTGTGTGTGAAAGCCGTCCTTCAACTAGCTTGTTGGGAACACAAAGTTTCTTTCAGTTTCCAACTCCACTCCATACATATATATGGGAAGGTACTAGCTCCAACTCGGTTTACACTGAAAACGCAGGAACTTCCAACCGGCACTTATAAACAGACTGAGAAACCAGAGTAAAAGTTTCTCCTGCAATCCGTTCCCTTTGTCCTAGATGAACGAACGTCTCTCCACATGCTCAGTTTTGAGAGATATGTGTGTGTGAAAGCCGTCCTCAACTAGCTTGTTGGGAACACAAAGTTTCTTTTCGTTCCAACACCACTCCATAGATATATATGGGAAGGTACTAGCTCCAACTCGGTTTTACAGTGAAAACTGCAGGAACTTCCTACCGGCACTAGGAAACAGACTAAGATACCAGAGTAAAAGTTTCTCCTGCAACCCGTTCCCTTTGTGCTAGATGAACGAACGTCTCTCCACATGCTCAATTTTGAGAGATATGTGTGTGAAAGATCCTTCAACTAGCTTGTTGGGAACACAAATTTCTTTTCTGTTTCCAACTACACTCCATACATATATATGGGAAGGTACTAGCTCCAACTCGTTTTACAGTGAAATCTGCAGGAACTTCAAACCGGCACTAGGAAACAGACTGAGAAACCAGAGTAAAAGTTTCTCCTGCAACCCTTTCCCTTTGTGCTAGATGAACGAAAGTCTCTCCACATGCTCAGTTTTGAGAGATAAGTGTGTGTGAAAGCCGTCCTTCAACTAGCTTGTTGGGAACACAAAGTTTCTTTTCAGTTTCCAACTCCACTCCATAAATATATATGGGAAGGTACTAGCTCCAACTCGGTTTTACAGTGAAAACTGCAGGAACTTCAAACCGGCACTAGGAAACAGACTGAGAAACCATAGAAAAAACTTTCTCCTGCACCCCGTTCAATTGTGCTAGATGAACGAAAGTCTCCCCACATGCTCAGTTTTGAGAGATAGTGTGTGTGAAAGCCGTCCTTCAACTAGCTTGTTGGGAACACAAAGTTTCTTTTCAGTTTCCAACTCCAATCCATACATATATATGAGAAGGTACTAGCTCCAACTCGGTTTTACAGTGAAAACTGCAGGAACTCCAAAACGGCACTAGAAACAGACTGAGAATCCACAGTAAAAGTTTCTCCTGCACCGTTCCCTTTTTTGCTAGATGAACGAACGTATCTCCACATGCTCAGATTTGAGAGATAAGTGTGTGTGAAAGCCGTCCTTCAACTAGCTTGTTGGGAACACAAAGTTTCTTTTCAGTTTCCAACTCCACTCCATACATATATATGGGAAGGTACTTGCTCCAACTCCGTTTTACAGTGAAACTGCAGGAAATTCAACCGGCACTAGGAACAGACTGAGAAACCAGAGTAAAAGTTTCTCCTGCAACCGTTCCCTATGATCTAGATGAAAGAAAGTCTCTCACATGCTCAATTTTGAGAGATAAGTGTGTGTGAAAGAAGCCTTTCAACTAGCTTGTTGGGAACACAAAGTTTCTTTTCAGTTTCCAACTCCACTCCAAACATATATATGGGAAAGTATAGCTCCAACTCCGTTTTACAGTGAAAACTGCAGGAA